>NC_137695.1:105134777-105426191 GCF_964034855.1 Anser brachyrhynchus
AAAGAAAAAAGAGAAAGAGAAAGAGAAAGAGAAAGAGAAAGAGAAAGAGAAAGAGAAAGAGAAGAGAGAAAGAGAAAGAGAAAGAGAAAGAGAAGAGAAAGAGAAGAGAGAGAGAGAGAGAGAGAAAGAGAAAGAGAAAGAGAAAGAAAAAGAGAAAGAGAAAGAGAAAGAGAAAGAGAAAGAGAAAGAGAAAGAGAAAGAGAAAGAGAAAGAGAAAGAGAAAGAGAAAGAGAAAGAGAAAGAGAAAGAGAAAGAGAAAGAGAAAGAGAAAGAGAAAGAGAAAGAAAGAGAAAGAAAGGGAAAGGGAAAGGGAAAGGGAAAGGGAAAGGGAAAGGGAAAGGGAAAGGGAAAGGGAAAGGGAAAGGGAAAGGGAAAGGGAAAGGGAAAGGGAAAGGGAAAGGGAAAGGGAAAGGGAAAGGGAAAGGGAAAGGGAAAGGAAAAGGAAAAGGAAAAGGAACAGAAAAAGACAAAGACAAAGACAAAGACAAAGACAAAGACAAAGACAAAGAAAAAGACAAAGACAAAGACAAAGACAAAGACAAAGACAAAGACAAAGAAAAAGAAAAAGAAAAAGAAAAAGAAAAAGAAAAAGAAAAAGAAAAAGAAAAAGAAAGAAAAAGAAAAAGAAAAAGAAAGAGAAAGAGAAAGAGAAAGAGAAAGAGAAAGAGAAAGAGAAAGAGAAAGAGAAAGAGAAAAAGAGGAAGGAAGGAAGGAAGGAAGGAAGGAAGGAAGGAAGGAAGGAAGGAAGGAAGGAAGGAAGGAAGGAAGGAAGGAAGGAAGGAAGGAAGGAAGGAAGGAAAGAGAGAGAGAGAGAAAAGAGACATACACTAAATGCAAGTAATCCTAAATTATAAAAATATACATTTTTATCCATGTATATATTTCTTTTATATAGTGAAAGGATATTAATGTTAAAAAAGTGAGCATATAACATCTCTGTGGTACTGCTCTCCAAACTCCAGATTTATATATGTAAATTACTGGGCTTGTTTTGCTATGCTGCACCATAATGCCAAATGGTAAAAATGGAGGAAAAAGAAAATATGTAAAGGTATGGAGTTTGATGGGTTTCAAACACTTTTTTTTCTGAGTTCATAAAGCTACTCAGAGCACAGTAATAATATTATTTTAATGCATGTTGTATTGGATTATATAACGGAAATAGTGGTTCTTTTTTCTTTGTTTGTTTCGGAAGTATCATGTATTTCTTTTATTAAAGACAAGCCCATGTACAGACAAATGGTATTTTAACTTGGGACTAAAATAACATAACTTTTTTCCCAGTTGGATAGTTTATGTATGTCCCATGTATTGTATGATATTTGTATGTATTATACTGTATCTTTAATTTTTCTATGAACTCTATTTTCAAATTGTCTCTGAATTTGCTTTTTACTCTGCACTTAATTTTTCTATTTTTGCCTTCTCATTAAATTTATTCTCACTGCTCCTTGTCCATTTTAATTGTTTAGCCTCTCTTTACTGAAATGAGAGCCAAGTGAGAAACTCTGACCTGCAATTTTGAAACTACTATGTTGAAAGGACTTTCAAAATAGGCAGAATTAGCTTATTTGTTCAACATTGCAAAAGGACAAATACTGGTAATTCCTGGGTGCTTCCAATTTCCTGCTACTTCTGAGCAAATTTCTCATATTTAGCAGGCACGCAGTGCTAGAATTGTTTGGAAAACATTTTTCTGGTGTGTGAGCAAAGTCATTGCTATCTAGATCATCAGAAAAAATATCAGTGTGGTGACTGCAACTGTACAAATGAAGAAATGGGAAGCAAGAGACTGTGATGAATGAGGAGATAGAACATGGACTGGAAGGAAGTCTGTAGTATATCAAGAGGTCCATACAAGCCAAGTTCAGTACTGTACAGAGGAGAAAGTGAAGCCTGCTAAGCATCCCAATAGAGTAATAAAAATGTATTATATTAACAGAACACATGGTTCAACTAATGCTTGGTACCTGACACTATTCTTAGATTATAGTTAAAATAATTAACCAGTGTAGAAGTTCATGAAAATTATCAATAAGAGAATTCATAAGCATATATATGTAAAGAACTGGTAAAACTCATGCAAAAGGAGAGCTGTAGATTGCATGCTGGGTTTTCAAGCTGCTGGAAAGCTCAACCCCTCTGCGTGATACTTGGTCCTTTGTACACAGTGGTTTCCTCATTCCCTAGAATGTTGTCCAGATTAAGGATTTCACAGTTCATATGTTCCACATAGTTTAGACATAATTCTAGTTTCACAGTTTGGCAGCTACTGACAAAAACTAGCTTTATAATGGCAAGGAAGGTTTTATAAAAGGTGAAGTTCCATAAAAATTACACCACACCCTGAGGTGCTGAATTCCTTTTCAAACTCCTAACCAAATGAAGGGTTGATCAGAATTAACTTACCCTAAATAAGCCTCATCATCCTTGTTAGAAGCCCTGGATATCTGAAAAGATGATATTTTTCTTTGTGTCTAAATTGGGAAAGAGAATCCCAACATTTTCTGGAGATGTTACAAATAGCTTCCTTGTATGATTATTAACCCTATAGGTCTTAGTTTCTTGTTTCCAGAGGCACTCTCTTTTGCTTGTCTTTTCCTTTAATACTCATTATGCAATTTGATGTTAATAATATTTATGTCAGACTGTAATGACCAGATTTACCCGGTTACTGTAAATTTACTCATTAAAAAAGAGCAATTTTATGCATACAAAGCACCCTTTCAAATGACTACTTATAGGCTCTTGATGGTGCTTCAAGTTCAATGAACCTGCTCTTCCAGTATTAGAATAGAACCAACAAATAGAGGGTGATTACTTAACTTCAAAAGGAATTATTTTGAGACAACTCTCTAAATATTTCAATTGAACTTTTAATTTCTTTGTGATGTTCAGAAAGATTTCTTGCACAGGTACAGACCAATGGTGACATCAAGTGGTGATTTACATTTTGACTGTTTGAGAATAGTCACAGCATCACTGTAATAAGAGATTTCCTCAGATATTTTTCACCTGTTGATAAAATCATTCTTCAGAATATTACATACATACATGTTCATCCATCAATATTTGTTTACAAAATAAGGATAAGGGATGAAATTGTTTTTTTTTTTGTTGGTTGGTTTTCTCTTTCTGCTTTACCAGAAATGTTCTTTATTTTCAGTTCCGCATCACCCATCCAAAAATACTAAGTTTCATCCAGCCTGGAAGATGACTGCATATATCTCCAAAGATCACAAGAAACACGTTTTTGAGGTCATCACTGCTATGCCCAGTGGTACAGTCAGAGGCTATCATGGATAAATCAAAGTCTGGTAATATGTGAAAATGTCTCCTCTCCTTCATTCAGCTTCAGAAAGAAATGATAACTCTTAGTTCTTGGAGGACATATGGTCATTTTAAACCTAAGTATTACATATATATATATATATTTAACACAGTGATCAAAATAGGCTGTTGTAGTAGTTATACTTGCACTTCAATAACTTCATATGGTACCTCCTAATAAATTGCTACAGGATGATTAAGTTTACAAAGTTCATGACTTCTAAGTCTCCAGTGGTATACTACTGTTCAGTGAGTATGAAGAGGGCATCCTACTTCTTACAGATTTCATCAAATATCAAATACTAATCTTGAGCCTTGACATTCTAGAAACTACATCAAATGCTGTTTTCATTGGTCTTGCTAGCCCTTATCAGCAAATTATAAAATCTATGCTACCATTTATAAGGAGAAAATTGCCCTTTGTGCAAGAATGAGAGCTGTGGGTCTCAGTAAGAGCTACCAGAGGGAAGAAACATAATTATTTATCCTTAAGTATAGGAATGAACAGGCCACAGTGAGCACTCCCAGTATTCACTGGTCATTGCAAAAACGGGTAATGGTAATTTGGCCTGGAGATGTGGCCACAGTCAGTGAAAATTCTGCATCCAATGTCATCCAACACAGTCAGTCCACCATCACAGTAATACCTTTGTGTTTAAGTATTAGTAACATAGCAATCTGAAATAAAAATTAATGCTGCATAAAGGGGATTACCAGGCAGAGCAAAGTATTTCGTTTCCTAATATTCCTGGAGGACACTAACTGAGGAGGTATCCAAAAGCAACGAGAAAGCATAAAATTCTCTGCAGAAGTCTTAGATTTCCACTAATTCTCAATTAATGTTATGGAAACACCTGGTCAGATTCATCTGGGGAAGATTAGATGTTACAATCCACAGTGTCCTGAGATAAAATGTTAACTTCTGTTGCTTTATCTGTTAGAAATCTATTCTAAACTGAATATCCCTTAACTCTATTTTCAGCTTCTCTCTATAGAACTTCATTACAACATTAAATAGCCATCTGCCAAAAAATATCTGTTCCCATATACATACCTGGGGACAGTGGTCAAGCTGGCTTTATCCTTCTCTTGAGTAAGTATATTTAGATTGAGCTTTATCGGCTGTTTTCACAAGGCAGGTTTTTTGTACTTTAGTTCATTCTTCTAAAGCACTCCCAATTAATCTTTCGTCAAAAAAATTGTCTGTTCTCAAAGTAGTTGCATTAATTTTTCCCTGAAAAACAAATATTTTCTGAACATTTACATCAATAAAAAATAATGAATGACAGTGGGGTACTTGTAATCAGAATCAATTACTGAAATATTTCTTTTATTAACAGAAGACATAACATAAAGCTGCAGCATAGAGGAACTGATTTTCAAAGCAAAAACGTTTATTACTTTGAACAGCAGCAAACCTAAACCTCAACAAAGGACAGTCTCTTTGACTTTCAAATGGTGCAATATTAGGCCAATTTCAGTCTATGGGTAGTCTGTCTATCTAAAATAGTGGCATGCATTTCCATTTCTGTTGCCCATTAATTCCTCTTCTAGACTGAACCTGATGCAGTGATACATGTGCAGGTCTGACTACCAGAACTTTAGACCCCTGGGGCAACAAGCAAAGTCCTTTACTGTACTCTGCAGCTACAGAAGCAGAGCGTGTTCCTAGCAGAGTTAATGTATTTAAATGGGACCTGGTATAACCACCAAAATCCTCTTCATAATGTTACTTCCAGGGGAGATGACTCTGGGAGCTAGGGAAGATACATGAAATCCCAGTACCAAACCTCTGACCCTCCATTACCTCTTTTGATGAGTAATGGAAAATTGTCACTAAGTGACAGAATAAATTCATCCCATGCCAAAGGGTATCCCAAAGTTCATGTACCGTTTAAGCCCTATCTTGAAGGCTGAGGATGGGACTTAAGTAAACACAAACCCTCCTCTACCCAGTTTCTTTGAACAATGTGAATAAATTACCAAGAAAACTATACGAGGTTTTAGGAAAGACCAGTACGTGGACCTGTGCTGGGTCTGGCTGGAATGTAGTTAACATTCCCTTCAGAAGCTCATATAGTGCTGTACTCTGCACTTGTAGCTAGAACAGCATTGGTATCACACCAATGTTTTGTCTATTGCTGAGCAGTGCTGGCAGAACATCAAGACTCTCTCCAACTCCCCCCAGAGTCAGTAGGTTGAGGGTGGGCAAGAGGTCAAGAGGGGACATCATCAGGGCAGATAACCTAAACCAACCAAGGGGATATTCCATACCATATCTCATATATCTTTGTCAGAGTAGCAGTTCCAGAAATCAAGAGTACACCCTCAGAAAAGAGGAATCACAAGAAAACTTAGGTGTATGGTGGCATCTTAATGTGCAATGTCCAAACTTACATAGATAAAGAGTAGAGTAAGAGACATTCAGCAAAGCACATCACCTTTTGTTAGCCATCTCCCTAGACGGCTAATAGAAGAGACAACTTTCAGGCTCTCTATTGCATTCAATGTGATGTGAAAAGGCACAATAGACTGAGTCCTCGATATGCAGCTCTATCCTAATTACAAAGACATTGGCACATTACCAGGAGGGGGTGTATGAGCAAGAAAGCAAGAGCAAGCATGAGCAAGATCAATATTTTCATAACCTAAGATTTTAAATATTCCTTCATACTCCTAAAAAAGCAAGTAATGTTGCAAAGGAAGTCTGAAAAATGTTGTGACATTTTCAGAATGTGCCTTGCCACAGGTATACAATACAAAGGTGACATGTTTAGATATATGGCTATATTTAATTGTGTTATCTCAATTTTTTTGTTTTGTTACCTGGCTTTTCTGACAACTTTGCATCTGATTTTCTTAGCTTCATTTGTAGACCCTTGCTTGAGCTGCTGAAAACATCATTGCAGCTGCAGAACTTATTTTTCAAAGATCTGTTGGTGGGGATATATATAATCCCTCTTAAAATAGGCTTTATGTTACAGAGTTGAAGTATTCCTTGACAGTCTGGAGAGTTAAGTATTACAGTGGAAAGTGCCATGGGAGATTGCTTAAAGACAGTAACTTTTAATAACGCACCAAGAGCAAAACTGTTAATATAGGACAGTAACTCCTTTTTTTTGTTATTGTTGTTGATGATGATGATGAATAGGATCCAGCTCCAGAAATACTGCTTTTTAACTGATGAACGGAGGTTTCAGAATTGAGTTTTAAATAGCAAGTTCATGATTTGGATTTTACATTGCCCGTCTGCTTATATTTATTTCCACAGGAGGGCAGAAGTGAACTATAAATGTATATTTTGCCTGTACTCAACAGAGATTGTAGTGAAATTATTTATATTTTGAAATAGTCCGTTGTCACACCATTATAATTCAAAATTACCCTCTGAAATTAACAAAGCCTATGCCTATAATAAAATCTTCTATGAAGGGAGAAAAAAAAAAAGAAAAACAATACTACGTATATAGGAAAAGTTTTCAGCATGTTTCAGTACAAACAAGGAAGAACATGAGACGGCAGAAATTAGAGTTACACCAACAACTAAAGAGCTTTACTCATGTTTCTACCAACTGTTGAGATATGTCATTATTTGTTCTGTGTTGGATTTTAGTGTTTAGCTGGTATCTTTTTCTATAATTATTTAATCACGTTTAAATTTTCATTTATTTTAAGCAAATTTTTAATTTAACGCATCTATGTATTTTTATCTTGATTTCTATAGAAAAATCATCATTTTCATCTTTTTTTTTCTTGCCTCATTGTTGGTATCTACTAATTTTTATGGCTGTTATGCATGTCTCAGATAATTACCTTGAGAGTAGGTGTGTATATCTTCCCATGGGGGGAAAAAAGAAATACAAGATAGCTATTGTGAAATTTGAGCTGGAACAGCACTCCCCCTCCACCCCACCCCCACCCCCACCCCTTTTTGACATTATCAGGGACAGAAAACCTATTACCCACTTAGATCTGTTATAATATGTTTAACAATGAACAGTTCACTCTTGGAGTCTAGAGAAACAATTTGCAGTGGAGAACAATTCTTTACTTAAAGTTCCTTCCAAGTATCAGCTCAATTTTAAGCCGTTGAGTAATGCTAGTAATGTTCTACATAATTCTTTTTCTTGCTTTCAGTTTTATTATTATAGGAAATACTATTATGACGGGGTTATCCATACCTTTGATCTACATTTTTTGAAAATAAATCAGTTTGGGAATTTGAAGTTAAAATGATAAGATCTTGCAATTAGCCAAACTCATTCAAACTGTGATAATTCTGTACCTTAAAATATATATATATTAACTGTTATAAAAGCCAACTCTCTGTGGGCATTAGTAAATTAATGAGAAATGATATCTTGGGCAGAGAAAAGGGAATGAAAAGTTCAAAGAATAAAATGAAAATGAATGCACTACTACCAAAAAAAAATAAAAGAAAGAGAGTTTAAGAACTAAAAGGTAGGCAAGTCTTGAGTAATTAACTTTATGTTACAAATAAAATCTTAGTGTTATACTGTAGTTTCTAAACAAATTCCTGAAAATTCATGTCTACTTCATGGTTCAGCAGAATGCAACTCAATTTAAACCTTATCTTGGAAACATCTGACAAAGCTGATCCACTTTTTACCTTTATTTATTTATTTATTTATTTATCTATTTTAAAGCATTTGCACTGGAAACCCAGAGTTTCTATTGCTTTACTTCATTGTATCAGTGAAAGAAATTTTTTCAGTCTAAAAGGGGGTAACAACTTTGGCCACGTGTTTTTCACTGTTTCAGTATGTCTTTCTGCTTCTGATAAGGGTTTAAAAAACAGCTGTAATCTTGGCATTCTGTCTACATGGGATGAGCAATGTGATTTACTGGTGTAAGAGCACCACTTATATGTTTATCAATCCTGAAAGATTTAATCTTTGAATATTTGAAAGAATTCTGTGGAATAGCTGTGCAACCAGGTTTTCTGTATGTTTAATTCTTTTAGAATTAGTCTGAACATCACCTGAAGATGATGTATCCTTAATCATATTGAAGATCTTTTTACCTACTGAAATATTTGCTTTAAATATATATATATATATATATA
The DNA here is from genome assembly GCF_964034855.1 of Anser brachyrhynchus. Classification (NCBI taxonomy): domain Eukaryota; kingdom Metazoa; phylum Chordata; class Aves; order Anseriformes; family Anatidae; genus Anser; species Anser brachyrhynchus. The sequence continues at coordinate 105,143,194 of NC_137695.1, forward strand.
TATATATGAGGTGGAACACTATTCACCTCACAAATTATCAGCAGGTTATGCTTCAATTTTGTGTAGATAACAAAATGAAGTTAATTTTCTGAAGGAATTAATGTCACTCTTTAGTAGTGCCAGTATATTAACATTTCCCACTGTTTTGTGTTTTTTTATTTGTTTGTTTGTTTGTTTGAAAGCTGATTTGCATATAAAATCTTGTGTGTTCTTTGGTGAAACATGCTGCACAGGGAAACACCTGAATTAAAAGCACTGTTTTATGCCTAAAAATACACTTACAGGACTTTTTTCAATACCTGCAATACACCTCTGTTCTTTCCTCTTCCACTACAGTTAGTTATCTGTTGCATGGAAGAGCAAGGAACTAACCTTAGACCGAACCATGAAATATAAAAGCAGTCATTGATTTTAATGACATACCTAAATGTTTCCTATTACATTGAAAAGTTGAACTTAAAAATCCTATAAACATAAGGCAACATTTATAAATAAGAAAGACAACTCTTTTGCCCAACATGGCCTCTCTAAGGTTATAGAGCTTTACAGTCCTGGTTTGCCTAACCCTTCTTTCAAGCATTCATTGGAAGACAGAAGCACTTGCATTCTTGTTGGTAGGTTAAATCCACATAGTGATGCTGGCAAATTGGGAGAGAGGTGTATCTCAGAAGTATGACGAAAGGAACATTCGTGATAGTGGAGGAAAAAAAGTTTGAGAGGAGTGGAGTTCTGTGATGGGAGATCTTGGTGACCTTTGGAAGGACTGAAGCATTTCAGCGGTGCAGCAGAAGTGAGAAGCTGAAGGCTCAACAGAGAGGAAAGGGAAGAAGCCTTTGAAGTACAGGGTCCCAGGAAGAGGGACTTTGGCACCTGAGCCTCTTGTAGGTCCTTCAGCTCCCATTCAGATGTCTTGCTGACACTTCAAGTTGTCCCTGCTCACTTGAAACCTGTCATGAGAACATACCCATGAGTCATTCTTTCACTTCAGAGTGTATGAGAGTGCAGAGAGATGAGCACAGGGTGAATGACATTTAACATTAGAGGACGGAGAGTTTTAAATTACTTATGAATGGACAGAGTACAGAAGATCAATAGAACCAAGAGAAGCATACTGCAAAGATGAAACACATTTCGATCTAGTCATGGAGAGAAAATATTTGAAGTAGAATAGTGTCATATCTTAGAGCAGGCTGCCTCATATTCCATTTCATACTCCATTTTAGGAAGACATTTTCACAAATGAAAGAAACAAGCAAAAACATGAGTATGGCAATCAGAACAAATTATTAGACTGATTGGGTTTATTTGGATATTTTTAACATTTACTGCTGGGTGTACAGTAGCTAATTGAGCTGTTTGGTGCTCTCCTTGATCAAAATCAGAGGTAAAGATGTTAGATATGATGAGAAATATAAGCACAGCCCAAGGATGACTGATAAGGGAGAGCACAATAATTTTTTGCATATAAGTATAAATGACTAAAAAAGGTAAGGAAGACATCCATGGAAATTTAAAGGATGGGGGAACTGAATTGGAAGCCTCTATGTAAATCATTTTATAAACTCAATCAAGTTACATGGAAGTTGTAAAAATCTCTGAATGGGTAAGAAATAAAAATCAAGAGGAGAACGTAAATATTTGGGTTAATAGAAGGAATTCTGATACAAAGGAAGAGCTTAAGGAAGAGGAATGTACAGGTTGGGAGCTGACCTGCCGGAAAGCAACCCTGCAGAGCGGAGCCTGGGAGTCCTGGTGGACAGCAGGCTGACCACGAGCCAGCAACGTGCCCTGGTGGCCAAGAAGGCCAATGGTATCCTGGGGTGTATTCAGAAGAGTGTTGCCAGCAGGTCAAAGGAGATGATCCTCCCCCTCTACTCAGCCCTGGTGAGGCCACACCTGGAGTACTGGGTTTGATTCTGGGCTACCCATACAAGAGGGACATGGAGCTACAGGAGCAAGTCCAGAGGAGAGCTATGAAGACTGGAGCATCTCTCATATGAGGAGAGGTGGAGACAGATGGCCTGTTTAGCTTGGGGAAGAGAAGACTGAGAAGGGATCTTATCAATGTGTACAAATACCTGAAGGGAGGGTGTCAAGAGGATGGGGCCAGACTTTTTTCAGTGGTGCCCAGCAACAAGAGGCAACAGGCACAAACTGAAACACAGGAAGTTCCAGCTGAATATGAGAAAACATTTCTTTACTGTAGGGGTGACAGAGCACTGGAACAGGTTGCCCAGAGAGGCTATGGAGTCTCCTTCTTTGGTGATATTCAAAACCCGCCTGGATGTGATGTGCAAAGTACACTAGGTGACCCTGCTTGGCATGGGTGTTGGACAAGATGATGATCTCCAGAGATCCCTTCCAACCTCAGCTATTCTGTGATTCTGTGAATGGTCTTCAGTGTAGCCCAAATTGACCTTGTCTGTGGGCAATGAAAATCATCAGCCAGAATTGCCCAGGCAGTAGGCTCTCCTTTCAAATACAAGTTAAATTATTCCATGGAAAATTACCCAAAAGCCAAAATATTGTCATTGGGAAATATTGTTCCATTGATACCATAAATATAGTTCAGGTACTTTTCAATCAACTTCTCTTTTTGTCAACTTTGCATGTCAGAATATATCTCTGTAGAGACAACAGTCTCCTCCACTGATGAGGAAAACCAAAATATTACGAGTCATTGGCCAAAATACTTCACAGTGGGATATAGCCTAATGTACAAGCCTGTACTAGAAATGATGGTTGAGAACAAGCTATCCATAATACAGTTCCTACACTAGAGCATCATCCTGAATCAATGCATTTCAGCCTTAATTTAAAAAAAAAAAATCAATTAAAAGTCTTTCAAAGACAATAAAATCCCCAAAAGCAATCATGTTTTGTAAGACAGCATTCACTCACTGATACATAAACACTATATATTTAAAACAATACCAAAGTGGGAAAAAAATAAGTTTTTAATCTTAACTCTGTTCAGAGTTACATGATTGAAATAACATTAAATTTGCTTTTGAATTTAAGTTCTGTACAGCTGTGATACACAAAGAGAACACAGCATATATCACCAGAAGCACAGATTTAATCTCTTTGGGGGTCAAAATGAATATTATGAGGATTTAAAATTAAATCAATAGCATGATTTAAGTTAAAACTGCTTTAAAATAAATTAATGGTACCATATAGATCCAGCAGAATTCTCATGTGGATAAAAATCACTAATATAGAGTCTATACTCAGAATACTCAGATAATACAATTCTTTACAATACTTTTTTTTTTTTTTTTAGAATTCATAATATTTTCTGTTGCTTAACTTTTCTTCTTCACTTGCTAATGTCTTGTTCTTTGGATTGATGAGCAATATTTTCATTAAATTAAGCAAATGTATTCTTTTATTTTTCTCTTCCTTTCCAAAACAAACACTATTTTTTTATTCTCTTCCAAAATTTTGACTAAAAACTGACATTTGAAAGAGATCATGGGTACATACAATTGAAATTATACAGCTTCCATTTGATCCCAGTGACACTGAAGCTAGGCTAGCTTCAGGGAAAGTAATGATTTTCTACCTTGCCAGCATCCCTGTGCTTCCCTTAATTTACTTTTTGTCTGTGTGTGCAATTAAATTTAGAAGAGAAATGTCACCTGAATTAGAATAGGGCTGATACCAGATTTTGGCACAGGCTAAGAATTTTAATACACAATAGCAACAAGAAAATGAAAACTAAAGGTTTGCAAGGACAATAGAGGACACCATGAGGTCATATGTGTTATCTGCAATTTCTGGCTGTTGAAAAGTTGTGACATAACAGATATTTGTGAAATATGTTTGAATGACAAATTCTGTTGTCATACCTGTCACACCTCTGCATAAGTTCTACAGGAAGACTACATCACACAGTTATAAAACTGGAAAAACAGCTTGTCTCTTGGAGGACTTCATAACAAGGAGTGCAATGTGTTAGGTTGGGGAAAGACCCCTACAGTAGAATCTGCCATTGAGTTAGATAGAAAATGGGCATATTACCTATTAAAAAACCTACATAGATAGTATTATACTAAGGTATCTTAATGAATATAAAATTTTCAGGGGGAAACAACAAAAAAAACTGCATATTTTCATTTCTGAGAAACAAAATCAAATCATCAGATAAAGAGTATTAAGAGGAAACCTAAATGGTTGGAGATTATGAGAAGCTTTTTCCAACTAGCAAAAAGAATTTACCAAAGAGAAAGAGTTGTTTACACTAAGGATAATTCTATTATACGAGCAAGACAGTATGAACAGAATCACAGAATCGTCTAGGTTGGAAGAGACCTCCAAGATCACCCAGTCCAACCTCTGAACTAACACTAACAAGTCCTCCACTAAACCATATCACTAAGTTCAACATCTAAACGTCTCTTAAAGACCTCCAGGGATGGTGAATCAACTACTTCCCTGGGCAGCCCATTCCAATGCCTAACAACCCTTTCAGTAAAGAAGTTCTTCCTAATATCCAGCCTAAACCTCCCCTGGTGCAACTTTAGCCCATTCCCCCTTGTCCTGTCACCAGGCACGTGGGAGAATAGACCAACCCCTACCTCGCTACAGCCTCCTTTAAGGTACCTGTAGAGAGCGATAAGGTCGCCCCTGAGCCTCCTCTTCTCCAGGCTGAACAATCCCAGCTCCCTCAGCTGCTCCTCATAAGACTTGTTCTCCAGACCCCTCACCAGCTTCGTCACCCTTCTCTGGACTCGCTCGAGCACGTCCATGTCCTTCTTGTAGTGAGGGGCCCAAAACTGAACACAGTACTCGAGGTGCGGCCTCACCAGAGCCGAGTACAGGGCGACAATTACTTCCCTAGACCCGCTGGCCATGCTGCTTCTTATACAAGCCAGGATGCTGTTGGCCTTCTTGGCCACCTGAACACACTGCTGGCTCATATTCAGCCGACTATCAACCAATACTCCCAGGTCCTTCTCTGCCAGGCAGCTTTCCAGCCACTCATCTCCCAGCCTGTAGCGCTGCTTGGGGTTGTTACGCCCCAGATGCAGGACCCGGCACTTGGCCTTGTTGAACTTCATACAGTTGGCCTCAGCCCATCGGTCCAGCCTATCCAGATCCTGCTGCAGAGCCTTCCTTCCCTCGAGCAGATCGACACATGCACCTAACTTGGTGTCATCTGCAAACTTACTGAGGGTGCACTCAATCCCCTCATCCAGATCATTGATAAAGATATTAAAGAGGACCGGCCCCAGTACTGAGCGCTGGGGGGTACCACTAGTGACCGGCCTCCAACTGGATTTGACTCCATTCACCACAACTCTTTGGGCCCGGCTATCCAGCCAGTTTTTAACCCAACGAAGCGTACGCCAGTCCAGGCCACGAGCAGCCAGTTTCTTGAGGAGAATATTGTGGGAAACGGTATCAAAAGCCTTACTGAAGTCAAGGTAGACCACGTCCACAGCCTTTCCCTCATCCACTAAGCGTGTCACTTTGTCATAGAAGGAGATCAGGTTCATCAAGCAGGACCTGCCTTTCATAAACCCATGCTGACTGGGTCTGATCGCCTGGTTGCCCTGTAACTGCCGCGTGATGACACTCAAGATAATCTGCTCCACGAGCTTCCCTGGCACTGAGGTCAAACTAACAGGCCTATAGTTCCCCGGGTCTACCCTCCGGCCCTTCTTGTAGATGGGCGTCACATTTGCTAACCTCCAGTCGACTGGGACCTCCCTTGATAGCCAGGACTGCTGATAAATGATGGAAAGCGGCTTGGCCAGCTCCTCTGCCAGTTCTCTCAGTACCCTCAGGTGGATCCCATCCGGCCCCATTGACTTGCCTACATCCAAGTGCTGTAGCAGGTTGCCAACCATTTCCTCGTGTATAGTGAGGGCCACACCCTGCTCCCCATCCCCTTCCACCAGCTCAGGGTACTGGGTAAGTAACCTGTCATTGTATAATTGTATTTATACAGGGCTGCCACTTCTGAGCTGAGTAGCCTTCCAGAAGGCATAGTGAGGATGAAAGTACCTAACGAGCTTTAAGACGGTGCTACATAGGTCACAAAAAATAAAAGGTTACCTTCAATAGCAAAGAAATGTATCTACATGCTCCAGATGCCTGACTTCAGTCTAATATTCTGTATTCTTATATTCTATCACTATCAGATGCAAAGTGTCCTTGAAAAGCCTATCTTCTACTGTCAAGTAAAATCCAAAAATGCATGGATAACTAGGCTGATCTATAGACAGTAGTAATTATCATACTAACTAGAAGTGAAAGGGATTGTGAGACTAGTTAGATAAAGACTGTACCATGAATGGATTATTTACCAATATGTTTAGTTTAAAACGGCAGTCAGTTTTGATATAAACTTAACAAAATAATGATAGGCTATGCATTCTCCATTTTACAATGTTTTTTCTCCTCTTCCTCTGGTTATGCATGGTACATATGCCTTTAAATGATTCAATGAGGGTTTAAAATATATAAACATCAGCATATATTAAGTGTGTATTTTCAATGTCATTCACTTTAGTTGTGTCTTAAACTGATAAACAAATATGGTCACAGTAAAAATATTACACTGCTTAAAAAGTGATCTAATTACAATCCCACTTTTCAATTGCCTGTGTTCGCAATTCCTTTGGGAGTAGATGGTATAGGCCACGAGTGCAGCATAGAACATTGTCACTGTTCAACGGTATATGCTGGAATACCCATAATATGTTCAACAGATCGTGCTGGAATACCCAGAAACTTTTCTGGGCATTTTAATTTACTAGTATACTTACTGGCATTTGTGAGAGCTCAGGAAAATGCAGATGGATTACCACGGGAGGGGAAAAAGACTATCCCTTCTGAATTTCAAGCTCTAAACCATGTACACACCGATGACTGCCAAACCAAAATGTTGATTTTAAAAGTATTTTCTTGTTCTGACTTAAAACATTTTAAAAGTTCATGAAAAAACGAAGATAGGGCTTTGGAAGAATGAAATTCATACTACAAGTCCCATCAAATAAATGTTTCATAATGTGTCCATTTGGAGGTATATAGTAGTGTCATTGAAAAAGACATGAGTCAAATGAGTCAGACTGATTATTTTAAATGCAGTTTTAATTTTTTTAGTATGGAGAACTAGTCACATTTTAAAGTCTGCTTGAAAATACCAAACTATCTTAATACCAGTCTAGGAAATTAGCACAGGCTAGAGACTTGCCTGGGGTAAATCTATGCAATTCATTTGACTTCAGAAACTAGACTCTAGAACTGAACTTGGTTGTCTTTTCTATTTTAATAACTGTAGTCCTCTCAAAGAAGACAGAATATCAAACAGAAGTGAGAGCACTAACGTTGAGGAAAGTAGAAAGTGATAAATCTTAGCATCTTTGAGATCTTCATGGAGCAAGCTTTTTTTTTTTTTAAACACAAATTCTATATCTAGTATTCAAAGCAGAGAATGAAACCTTCAGCTCCTTATGAATGACATGTATTGCTTTTTTTGTTGTTGTTGGTTTGGTTTTGGTTTTTTTTGCACTTCTTTAAATTGCCTCCTTCCTTCACACCAATTTAAATCAAGAGCACATACACCAAATTCAGTGTTTTCATTGAATTCAGCGGATACACATCTAGAAATGAAAAGGAAAGACAGGCACATTCAGTACAATGGATAAAAGCTTTCCTTCGTGTTGTCTATTATTTTCTCAATTTGATGGGAAGTAGCACATGAATCTGGCTTACCAATTTGATTTGAAGTACTTTAGAAAGAGTTCAGATCTGAAGGATGTAAATATATACTAGCTAAATTAATGGCTGGCAATGAATCTAAATAAAAGTGCAAAATTAAATTGGATTAAAACAAAGTTCTCTAGATCAGTGCTTGCTTAGATACTAGATTAATGTTCAATTGATAATCTATCTTTCATGAGCAGTCCTTTTTCTAAGAGAAGGAATAATTAAAGAAAATCTGTTTTTCTTTAGAAGGTCTTTTAAAAAAACTATATTACAAATTTCATATTGACATTGGGAAAAAATAAAGGTCCTAGATTTCAGTGCTTTAGGTCTTCATGAAAACTTGTCCGAACTCTGAGTTTCCTTTTATCCAACAATCTTCCCATTTTCTGTGATTGCTCAGGAAAACAGTCAGCCAGGCATGTAGAATACATTTTAAAAGACCAGTAAGCTAAGAAAATCTTAACATATAGAAGAGAGTAGTATTGTTACAACTTTGTAAAGACAACTTCCAAATAAAAGATACAAAAAAAAATCAATATGAAGCAGAATAATGTCCAAACATGCTGAAAAGAATATGTGAAAGAGTGGAATAAGTTATCAGCCACTTAAAAATATACGGAAGAGAGGTCATCTTTCTTAACATATTTTTTTTTCTCTTTTGCTATATTTTCATATTGTTTAAGAAGCAAGCTATAAATTTCTTTGAAAATCGTAAAACAGAAGTGTGGTACATTTAAATCTGAAGAAACTATTTACCTTTTATAAAGAAATGTTCAGCGTTCAAGTTCATTGCAATTATGTGAAATTATAGCAAACAAATCTGAACTAAATTTGATCAATATGCTCATAGTGAAAATAACAGAATCAAAGAATCACAGAATGGTTGAGGTTGGAAGGAACTGTGAAGGTCATCTTGTCTAACATCCTTGCTCGAGCAGGGTCACCTACAGCAGGTTGCCCAAGACTATGTCCAAATGACTTTTCAATATCTCCAAGGAGAAAGACCTGTGCCAGTGCTCTGACACCCATACTGTAAATAAGTGTTTCCTAATGTTCAGAGCAAACAACCCGTGTTTCAAGTTTGTGCCATTTGCCTCTTGTCCTGGCACTGGGCACCACTGAAAAGAGCCTGGCACTGTATTCTTTGCACCCTCCCTTGGGGTATTTATGGACATATTTGAGATTCCCTGTGAGCCTCCTGTTTTCCAAGCTAAACAATCCCAACTGTCTCAGACTTTTCTCGTGGGAGAGATGCTCCAGTCCCATCATCACCTTTGAAGTCTTTCATTGGGCATTCTCCAGTCCGTGTCACTCTCATACTGGGGAGCCAAAAACTGGACACAGCACTCCAGGTGTGGCCTCACCAGTGCTAAAGCAAGGGGAAGGATCACCTCTTTTTACCTCCTAGCAGCACTATGGCTAATGCAGCCAACAGTACAACTGACCTTTGCAGCAAGGTCATATTGCTGGCTTATGTCATAACTGTGCTTATATTATATTTTCAGTTAGTTTTGCTGGTTGTGAACACATGAGCAATTAGATACCACTAGTAACCAGTAATTCAAAAATAGTAATTCAAAAAATAGTAATTAAAAAAAAATAGTAATTCAAAAAGCAGAGGGTGTGATCATGTCTTTCTTTGTAATTCTAAGAAAAGCAGCTAAAGCCTGGTGTCAGATACAATTAAGCACATCCACAGCTTTTCCAGTATGAATTATTCTGCTGAAGACAACCTAGATTATCAATTAGATGTTTCCAGGTCTATATTTTGAACAGTAAACAGCATACATGTTATCACATTCCTATTTGATAATGATGTGTTTGTAGCAGGATAAATTGCAGAATTCATGCAAGTCCAGTATTTGGTCAATATGGTCAGTAATTTTTGTAACATCCATATTGTCTTCATACTGATGAGTATATCCTGTACCCTTCCCAGACTGCCTGCACAAACCTTTTGTGTCAGAACTGCTTATTAATTTTCATCAATATGAAAAAAAAATACATATTCTGTAAGGGGGGCAAAAAAATACATATTCTGTAAGGAAAGTACTATTTAAAGCTTGTCAAAAAAAATATTTAAAAAAAAAAAAGTTGTAACAGGCAGGCTTACATCAACCAGCATAGGGATTACAACATCCTAGGAAGACCTAGAGGAAATCAAAACAGATAATCCAAGGTCCATAAAGAAACATAAAGGAGGTAGATGATGAACAAAACAAAAAAAAGGCTCTGAGACAGGGAAAATTCCTTAGACATGGAGTTCCTGCTTGAGGACATTCATGGCATGCAGTAGTTGTGCCATTTAAAAATACGGTAAGAGAAGGGAAAATATGGACTTTCAGAGGAAAGAATGTACCTTGTGGAGGAATCTGACCTAGAAGAATTGGATTTGGGCTGTATAATGTGTATGAGCTATAGCTTAGAAGAGCTGGATACCTAGATTTCACAGGAGGCCTACCTTCAGCATCATATAAATTAAACTGAAGGGTGGTGAATGACCGTTATCTAATAAAATAATAATAAAATAATTATGAATAAAAATAAAATAAAATAAAAAACCACAGAATTTGAGATGTGTTTGCAGACATTGTATCATTAGTAAGTGCCTGAAAACAAACAGCATTGAGAATGCTAACAAGAGTATGCATGCTTCTGGTGGCATAGACCTACTGAATCCAACAAAAATACAGTAATCTGTGTTGTCCGTGTCTAACAGCTATTCTTGAGCAAAGCAATCCAAGAAGGTTTATGAACCTCAGCCTGAAAAACTGTGAAGAAAAAAAAAAAAAGCAAATTTGGCTCACTGGTAGGAGTCAAATGACTGTGGATCCCATTCTTGAAAAACATCCAGCAGCACCTACACAGGAATAATGTGCTTCAATTTTAAAGCAGCAGTCACCTCTGCCTCCTCATGGCAGGGTGTATTCTGTATACAAGACATACAGGATCCTACAGGATATATATACAATCTCATCTAACAGAATGAGAACTGATTTTGGCACACTTAATAAGGAACCTTAAAGAGTAAAAATGCAGGGTTTAACATTTTCATGAGACTCTTTGAATTGTGACTCATTACCCAAAGAGACCCTTGAGATACCAAGGAAGACACCTCTTAAGGATTCAGATAATCTAATCTATTCTACCAAAGGTTATAGATAGACAGTGCTGGGCTTTTTTCATACCAACATTGTTTCAAGTCAGGAAGCACTGGTCCAGTTCTCGTGTAATCAAGAGTACCATTTTGCCTCCACCTGCCACAGAGCTAAGTATGAATCAAAGAACATTTTTATTATATGGCTAGAAAAGTTCCCTAGCTGCGGGAATGATCCAGGTGCTGATATATTAGTACTTAGCACCATTTAATATACTTTCTTGTGTTCAAGATATCTGATTGGAGATACAACACAGCACCACATGAGATCACAGCTATCTTATGGTGGAAGTTGGTAGACATGGAATCACAAATGGCATCAGACACCCATGTGGAGGCTCCTGAATCCCAGCCTCTGTGTCTTACCTATGCCTCGAGGCACAGGACTGAAATGAAGATCTTCAAACCAAGCCACAGATTAGAAGGTCACATGGTAGTGGCATGTCTCTATTTGAAGTAGATAAGCAGCAAACCATCAGTGATTTCAGAAGTGTGAAGCTGCTTGATGAGTTGTGTCATTCTCACAGGCATAACAGGAAGCATGAGGTTATCATTAGTGATGGGGAAGATACTGCCTTAGAGTTTAGTCACTTGGGAGCAGCCTAAAGGTTAGCTGTGAAACAAGAGAAAAATTAAGGTGAGAGTGTAGAAAAGACCAAGAACTGAAAAGCCTTGGCAGCAAGAAGATATTGAAGCCATGAGGAAAATCTTAAGGATTTTTTAATACAGCATGTACAGCGAGAGGAAATTAAATTGCCAAAAAAAATTTGAAGACACATGCAGTTGGCCGAGTGCAGTATCTGCTTCTCTCCGTAGGAGACTAAAACCTGTCAGCTCAGGTGCGTAAGAGAATTAAGGGCTCCAAACTCATTGCATTTCAGTAACATTAAAAACTTACTTTCCTGAGACCTGTTGTGAACTCTGACTTCTAACAACCCTGACAGAGATATAAACAGCGCATATTTACATACAGAAATTACTATGCGACGTCTGACTTATATGCATCCTCTGGCACTGTGCAGTACCTTTAGAGGAAAGCAAAAGAACAGCTGTTACAAAAAACTGAAATAAATTTCCTGTATGTGGAAGCTGTTTTTTACTTGGTATCTATGAAAAAATTTTGCTTCCCACAGAAATCCTGATTTTATAGCACTGTTTGATATACTCTAGAGTTGTACAAATATTAGGATGTGAACTGAAATATATTAATCAGAAAATGTTCTTCTCATGACTGACAGTTGCATTTTCTCTCATGTCTCTATTGGATAAACTGCTTCCTACAAGCTGTACAATACACTGCAGTAAATTTTGCTTAGTGAGAAGCCTAAGATGAGATCTGTTTGTATAATTGTTTTTTCCTGAAATTCTGTAGTATTTGACCTTTCATAAAATATGGAATATAATGCTTCTTTTTTCCTACCATTTTGTCTTCAGCTGTGCCTTGTCATAAGGTAAATTTTCTTCTAGCACTTTATGTTTGTTGTCTAAGTTTTGACTCATTCCGGAATTATACTAACCTCTTAATGTCCGCTGTTTGTGATTAAAACAAGGACAAGGAATTTGGTAAGCTTGTATATTGCACTTCCTCACTCTCAAGGAAATTCCATTGGATATCTTTTCTACAGCGACCAAGAAAATACCAAATATATTTCCTCTGTTTCATCTAAACACCAGAATTGAAATAAGCTCAATGCTACTTCTCATCTCTAGACCAACTGGCCCTTACCCATTCAGTAGCTAACAGAGAGGCACTGTCAAACTTCAGATAATTTAGTTTTGAACCCATTCTATTTTAGCTGCGTATTTTTCCTTTCCTAAGAAGGCAATGGTGTTTACTCAGCATAAAAACTGTGACATAGCAAATACAAGTAAAAGGCCATGGCTTTGCATAGACCTGACAGAGTAGAATCTCAGAGAGTCTCAGAGGATCTCTTTCTCAGAGCCTGAGAATTTTTATATATTTGTCTACTGCTGAGGTGACTGTTGCCCCACCTGTTTCAGCTTAAGCCGTATGAATGCCATGTAGGTAAAATGTCTGTCTGAAACAGGGAGTCAGCAGGTGACAAAGAGCAGCCCTTGAGAGAAAGCTGGGGATATGAGGAAAAAGATATAAAAACCACTATGAGCCTAACACTAGTGTTTTTGCTTATTCTAGTTTACTTTAACATTTTTTAAAGTTCTTCTCAGCATGTTCTTTCAAGTCTTTTCATATCATTGTAATCCCTGCTACACATTGAGCATAAGCTGTACAGTCTCAACAGTGACAGAGAGGAATTTGCATTATGAATATTACTGCTAACAAAATACTAGCAAGAAAGGATCCCTTGCACAGACCTTGTGTTTGTTGAAACAGATTTAATTTCATCATGCTGTGCAGTTTTGGGGAGTTTCAGAAAGGGCTTTTGATAAACCCAATTGCATTTTAAGTGTTTGTATTTAACTATTTTTTTCAATACATAATAGACCATTCTGTGACTACCAGATGTTTATTTGATATGCTGAATTTACTTCATATTTCTGACTGAGATGTTGTATATATGCTGTGGCCATTTCTGACCTTTCTACATGCCTAGGAGACCTGAATCACTGTCCAAAGTGGAGGACTTCAATGCTTCTAGGGGCAGTGATCAAACTCAAAAAATGGTAGGGCTGCTTATCTTGCTTTTTTGGGGCTGGAGATATAGTTTTGTCGTTACTAAAAGAAAGGAGTCGTGTGAGAGGTTTTACGTTTTCAGTCTAGATCAAGGATTTGGATACGGATACCTACAAGCAAAAAAAAAAAAAAAATAGAGTTACTTAGGAAAATGTTGGCCATCTAACTGTCTAACTCATAGGCCTTAGCCATTCTTGGGAATATTTCCATTGATTCCACTCACCAACATGATCAGCTCCAGTGCAGGCATGTTCCACAGCAGAGCAGGAGATCACGGTGTTCAGAGTGGTTCCTGCATCAAGGCAACCCCAGGGAGGGGAGGGAGCTGCCAAAGATCTGGCAGCCCTTACAAGAGCAGCTGAGAAGGCTTGGGCATGGCCAGGAGCAGTGGCAGCCACCCCCACATACACGAAGGCAGCCCGTGGGGAGCACAAATGACCAGGAGCCTGGTGATCAGGGTGAGCAAAGAAGGCTTGGCGCACCAGCCAGGGCCTGGTGTGGCAGTTTGTGCAGCAGTTCAAAAAGGAGGGTGGAAGGCAGGCCACTTTCTTCTATTCTGGGAGCAACAGGAAGCAGCCTCCTAATGAAATAAAAATGGTGTCCACCCACAGCTGGTCTGAGGCTGAAACTCAGAGGGGATACAACCTCCCTATGCAGACACACCCAAAGAGACCTCCTGAGGACCCAAAGAGCTGCCCAGACCCTCAGTTGCAGGGAACTCCAGAATCTGGAAGGCCCCCTAAGGCCTGAAGGCATGGGTGCAGGTGTGTCCCATTGGACAAACTTTTCAAGCAAGTTGCCATGTTGCAAGGGGAGCTCACCAGGCAAAGAAGTATCCAGGAATTCCAGTGAGAGATCGATGCATAGTACTGTGTGCTGACACAGTCTGAGCAACAGCCCTGCCTTAAGTCCTTGCAAGGAGAAGGTAAGCTAACTTCCAGCCCTGAGTTGACAGGCTTGACTGACTGTCAAGGCAAGGGAGGCTGGACCCTTTTCTCTGCTTGGAGCAAAAGGAGGAGTAGCAACCTTGCTCCTGAAGTACCCTTATGCAACAGATACGACGCTCTAGAGCTGGAAAGAGCGTGTGAGCAATAGTCAAGACCCAGCAAAGGACTACCATGCAAAATTGGACCAGCCTACCACATGCATTAGAACCAGTGCCATGAAAAAAGGCATTGGAGATTCCTTGCTGAAAGGCACTGAAGCACCTAGTTGCCATCTGGACAGTTTCTCTAGAGAGGTTTGCTGCCTGCTGGGGCCCACATTCACAATATCATGAAGAGGTTACCAAGGCTGGTAAAGTCAGGAATGTGAGGACTACCACACATTCCTACTCTTTCATGTAGAGTCAAATGAGGCTGCAATGAGGAGACTGAAATATTGCAAAGGACTTTATGTCCCTCAGAAAGATGTTGAAGGGATCAGGAGTGTAGGTATTGTTCTTTATCGTCACAGCTGGAGACAGAGACCCAAAAAAAAGGAGACAAATGGATCAGGTGAATGATTGGTTGCATGACTGGTGCCAGGCTCAGGGTTTGGAGTTCTACAATCTGGGACGCACCTTTGAGAGACCAGGCTATTTGGCACCAGATGGGGCACACCTGAGCAGGTTGGGCAAGATTGTTCTGGGCAGTAAGCTGGCTGGACTTATTAGCAGGGCTTTGAGCTAGATTCAGCAGGGGAAGGGGATGTACCTCTGAGTGACAGAGAAGAACAAGGGAACACCAACACTTTAAGAAGCAACAGGAAATTACCTGTAAATTGTCCCAAAGGAATTAGAGAGAGAGCTCCTCTAAAAAGGTGATGTGGCCGATAGCCCAGCTCAAGTACCTCTACACGTATGCATGCAGCATGGGAAACAAGCAGGAGGAACTAGAAAACACGGTGTAATTAGAAAACTGTGACATAACTGTTATCACAGAAATGCAGTGGGATGAATCACAACTGGAACACTGCAGTTGAGGGCTACAAGCTTTTCAGAAGAGACAGGCAGGGAAGGAGGGGTGGGGATGTTGCGCTCTATGTTAAGACATGGTTAAATTGTGAAGAACTGCCTCTGAACAGCCTCTGAAACAGCCATGAACAGGCTGGGAATTTGTGGTTAAAAATTAAGGACCAGACCAATAAGGGACACCTTGTGGTTGGGGACTAATACAGGCCATCTGATCAAGGCCTTCCTGCATTAGCTGCAAGAAGCATCACACTTGCAGGCTCTCGTCTGGATGGGGCATTTCAACCACCTGGATGTCTGCTGGGAAAGCTACACAGCAGGTTATAAGCAATCCAAGAGACTCCTGGAGTGCATCAAGGATAAATTCCTGGTCCAGGTATTAGACAAACCAACCAGAGGAGAAGCATTACTGGACCTCATGCTCACCAAAGCAGACGAGTTCATTAAAAAGGTGAAGATTGGAGGCAGTCTGGGTTACAGCAACCACACTCTGGTTGAGATTGTTATCTCAAGGAATATGGGCCTGGCAAAGAGCAAAGTCAGAGCCCTGAATTTTACAAGAGAGAATTTCCTGCTGTTTAAAGACCTAGTGTATGAGATCCCCTGGGACACTGTTCTTAGGGAAAAAGGAGCTGAAAAGAGCTGGAAACTTTTTAACGACACATCTTGGAGGGCGAGAACTCTCCATCCCCATATGTAAGAAATCAAGCAGGGAAGGCAGGAAACTAACACGGCAGAGCAAGAACCTGCTAGTCAAACTGAGGTGCAAGAAGAAAGAGCACAGGCATTAGAAGAAGGGATATGTGGCCTGGGAAGAGTACAGGGATGCTGTCTGGATGTGCAGGGATGGGATCAGGAAAGCCAAGGCACAGATGGAAGAGAGCTTGGCAAGGATTGCAAAGAATAACAAGCAAGGTTGTTTGATCTTATCACAACTGACCATGTTGGTGAGTGGAATTACTGGAAATATTCCCAAGAATGGCTAAAGCCTATGAGTTAGATGGCCAACATATAGGTACATTGCTCAGAAAAGAAAGGCCAAGGAGAGTGTACCCCCTCTGAGGGATGAGAAGGGTGAACTGGTAACAACAGACATGGAGAAGGCAGAGGTACTCAACAACTTCTTTACCTCAGTCTTCACTGCCAGTCAGCAGTCAGGCTTAACATGTCTCTCGAGTCCCTGAACCTCTAGGCAGGGGCTGAGGGAACAAAGTCTCTCCCACTGTAAGCAAAGAGCAGGTTCGAGACCACCTGATGAAAATGAACAGCTACAAGTCTATGGGGCCCGATGACATGCTGTCACGTTAAAGGGGACTTATCAGAATCCAACATTTGCCTTTTTCAGAGCCCTGCAAAGGATGTTCACTGAGACAGTTTTGCAAAGTTGTATATATTTGTAGGTCAATGTTTGCCTGTTTTGGGCCCTGCTAAGGACTTTTACTGAGACAGTTTCACAAAGTTGAAAATATTTAATAAGATGACACATATAACAGAGTCAGAATTGCTGTTGATAAATACACTTAAAGCAATAGTGCTAATATATGATAATAGTGCTAGCAAAATGCTGTCCCAGGTATTCCTCACCAAAGTTGAAGATGCAGAGCTTGCCAAGAAGGTATCCCTGCTTTGGTGGAGGAGAAAGGAGCACAGCCTGTTGACTGCCTCTTCTAGGTTCCCAATCTCTTCTTTCTGCCCCCAACTCTTTTTTTTTTTTTTTTTTGCTAACACTAACACTTTTTTCCTAACACAAACTCCTAACACTAGCTCCCCTTTTATACCCTAACCCTATATATGTTCCCCACCCCACACCCCCACACACAACCTTCCCCGGGGTGACGTTTAGCATGATTAGGATGAAGAGTTGGGTACTGTAGTCATATATGTTTAGCATGTACTTCATTAAGTTCATTATCATATTCAGCAGTGTTATCTTTAATATTCATTTTACAAACAATCAAGCAGAAGATTTCACTCTGGGCACCATGGCCTTCAAGATTCTTTTCTGACTCCAAAACAGGGCTGTTCCACCACCACAAGACTGCCTCCATTGGCAGCCTCTCAAACCAAGCTTACAGACCTCCATCCACAAAGTTTATTTGCAATAAGCAGGAGAAAGCTCCTCAGTTCCCATTTGCCCAAGGCTGGTGCTCATCAGTGACACTAACAAGCCTGAGCATTCTCCACACATGCATCCCAGGGTCCTGAGGGAACTGGCTGATGCAGTTGCCAAGCTTCTCTCCGTCCATTGAAAAGTCCTGGCAGTCAGGTGAAGTCCCTGGTGACTGGAAAAAGGGAAACATCACTCCAATTTTTAAAAAGGGTGACAAGGAAGACCCAGGGAACAAGAGACCAGTGAGCCTCACCTCTGTGCCTGGCAAAATCATGGAAGAGGTCCTCCTGGAAGCAATGTCAAGGCACGTGCAAGACAAGGAAGTAATTCAAAACAACCAGCATGGCTTCACCAAGTGAATTGTGCCCGACCAATCTGGTGGCTTTCTATGATGGAGTGACTGCATCAGTCAACAAGGGAAGACCAACTGATGTCATCTACTTGGACTTCTTCAAGGCCTTTGACATGGTCCCACATGACATCCTGATCTCTAAATTGGAAAGAGATGGATTTGAAGGGTGTACTATTCAGTGGATCAGGAATTGGCTGAAAGGCCACAGGGAGAGAGTTGCTGTCAATGGCTCTATGTCCAGGTGGAGGTTGGTGATGAGTGGTGTCCCTCAGGGGTTCATCTTGGGACCAAGCACCCTCAGCAAGTTTGCAGATGACACCAAGTTGAGTGGTGTGGTTGTTACAATAGAAAGAAGGAATGTCATTCAAAGGGACCTGGACAAACTGGAGAAGTGGCCCCATGAGAACCTAATGAGTTTCAATGAGGACAAGTACAAGGTGCTGCAACTTTGTCAGGGCAATCCCAAACCTGAGTACAAACTGAGGGAAGAACTCACTGAGAGCAGCCCTGTGGAGAAGGACTTGGGGGTTCTGGTGGATGAAAAGCTTGACATGAGCTGGCAGTGTGCACTTGCAGCCCAGAAGGCCAACTGCATCCTGGGCTGCATCAAGAGGCATGAACAAGATGTCAAGGGAGGTGACTGTCCCCCTCTACTCTGCCTTAGTGAGGCCCCACCTGGAGTACTGCATCCAGGTCTGGGACCCCCAGCACAAGGAAGATGTGGACCTGTTAGAGCAGGTCCAGAGGAGGGACACAAAGATGATCAAGGGGCTGGAGCACCTCTCCTCTGAAGAAAGGCTGAGAGAGCTGCGGGTGTTCAGCCTTGAGAACAGAAAGCTTCAGGGAAACCTCTCTGCAGCCTTTCAGTACCTAAAGAAGGCTTATAAAAAAAATGGAGGGAGGCTTTTTACACAGGCAGGTAGCAATAGGAGAAGGGGGAACAGTTTCAAAGTGAAAGAGAGGAGACTACATTAGATGTTAGTAGGAAATCCTTTACTCAGAGGGTGGGTGAGGCACTGGAACAGGTTGCCCAGAGAGGCTGTAGATTCCATATCCCTGGAAGTGTTCAAGGCCAGGTTGGATGAGGTCTTGGGCAACCTGATCTAGTGGATGGCATCCCTGCCCATGGCAGGGGGGTTGGAACTAGGTGAATTTTAAGGTGCCTTCTAACCCAAGCCCTTCTATGATTCTCTGATTTCCAGTGATTTAAGGAAGCAAAGAACACTCTAATAAATGCCTTTATCTCCCTCTGCCTATACCTGAACTTTCTGACTTTTTTTGCGTTCATCTAAAATATTACCAACCTTTCTGTAGGGAATTTTGAATGATTTTTGCCATCTCTAGAGCAGCAGGAGGCAGTCACCATCATTATTACATAAACTTCACTTACTAGCTTCCTTCATGGGAAGAATGCACAGAAGCTGTCAAAATTACTGTGGCACATTACATGCTGAAAATATTCTCTCCACAACTGACTCTCTTTTGTAAAGCTTGTTTATTTCATATACAGAGGGAATACTGGTGAATGTGAAGAAGCAGAGAACAAGAACTTCTGTCCGTATGTTCATCTGCATGAATGGCAATCTCTCCAAGGGAGCAAACAAAAAAAGTTGTTTTTCTCTAACATAAAGAGATACTCTCATAACAGTTCATTAAAACTATAAAATTCACTTGCTAGTTATTGTACTCTTCCTTCTGACAATTTTCTGGGAACATGAAAACGTATTTGGATTTCTGAGAACAGGAATTCACTGATTTAATGATGTGAGAGAAAATACAACTCTTGGTTGGAGGCCCAGCCTCGAAAACTGCACACTACCTGTCCGCTAATTTTGTATTAGTCATCATGCTTAACTGAAAAATATAGAGCTAAGTGCTTAAATAGTATCTAAAGACAGAAGGCGTACCTGCAAATCATCTTTAGGCGAAAGGTTTCTTCTTAAAAACAAAAATTACAGACATTAGTTCAGGGGTTCTTTGTGGGGAAAATAATAATAATAATAATAATAATATATATATTATGATAATATCGTTTATGGTCTTATGAAAAAATTAGTATCATCTCAACTCCTGTTTATCTGTTCTGAATTATGAAAACTAAACAGAGGATTTTTGTGTCTCTATGTAACCAAGTAAACATGATTTTTACCTTCTCTAGTAACAAGCTGCAGACCGTGTAGTGCGCTGGCAGTGCAGGGTTCGTTCAGGCTCAGCTGGGTTTAGCAGCAGCTGAGAGGAGCAGTGCCTGTGGGCTCTCTTGTTTAACATCACCCTCTGTTCCCCAGCACAGCACTGGCCCATCTGAGAGGGGAGCCAGTGGGTGACAAACAGCAGCCCTTGAGGGGAGCTGGTCTGTGAGAAAAAAACATACAGAAATAGCCCCAAGCAGACCCAAGACTGGGGAGGAAGAAAACACTGGCATGAACATCATATTCCTCCCTGCAAAGATCTCAGATACTGACAACTTGTTGTAAACCTTCCCCATTCCTTCTGAAGGGACAGGAGCTGTCGTTCTGCCATTCTGGAAGCACACAAGAAGGGTGAGCATTCACACCAGAGGAAAGGGAGAGATTATAGTAAACTTTCCCGCACAACCATTCTAAGGATATTAATAATGAAGTGGATTTTTTGCATTTATTCATACTCTGATAGTGTTCATATTATTGTAGATGGACTGATAACAGCTATTTGTTGCCCTTTGATTAGATTGCTAATATTTCATTTAAGTTAAAAATAAATTCTTGTATCCATATATGTGCCACGTCCTCATTTGCCATTAAAAGACCTGATGTTACATATTCAATTCAAATTACTCAGTTCAACTACTCTGATGTTACATATTCGATTCAAATTACATTTTAATTTTTCATATTTTTCAAAAAGTACAGTTATTTTTACAAGAAATGAGGTACTTCATTTTATTCACATGCTTTTTACAAGAAAGCAGAAATGACAACAATGTTCATGAGATGAGATGCTATTAAAATCTTATTTACCTGTTTACAGTATTGTTTTATTATTGCTTACAGAGGAATACTGTAAGTTGCATTACCTATAGAATATAATAGAAGATAGGAAGTTCTCTGAAGCAGGACTCATCATTTAAACATATGTCCCCAATGGAGCACTTGGCTCAGTTCAGGCTTCCAATGTTGCCACAACACAATGATGCAAAACATCTTCAATAAACATCCAGCACTACATATGTAAGTTCTTATTCTGTATAAGTACTGTACTTATCAAGTTCTAAACTGTTTTTAACAAGCACTAAATTGTACTTGTTAAGAAAGAAAGAGAAAAGGAATCAGTAATAAGAAATAGTATTATGGTCAAAAGTGAAGCTACCAGAATCCTCTTAGGAAACAAATACAAAGAAACTTTCCTCAGCCCTGTGATGGACAGCAGATTCTGAACAGAAGTTTTTCATAACAGTGGCAAGAGTTTCACTGCATCCAACCTTCACATGATTCTGTTCAGATTCATCTAGCTGACAGTTTATGGTAATTTCCTCCTCCCTGGTTACAAACAGTGTTCATTCCAATTATAGCTATACTTGATTATATTAAGCTGAGCAACTTGATGAATAGAAATGATGTTTTCAAAACAGAAAGATGAATGAGCTAGCAAATGACTGGTTGGCAAGGAAATTAACAGATTAAAAAAAAAAAAAGTGAGTGAAATGTAAGTTGTGGCATACATCAGAGCAGGTTCTACTGAAGAGGAAAATGGATTGTGCTTAGAAGTGATTAAAGCTTGATGCTACAGATTTTTTGTTTTTATTTTTGGTTTTTACTTTATATTCTAGAGTATGTTCTAAGACCAAGATGAACCAGTTTAAAAAAAAAAACAGTCTAGCTTAGCCCTAAATATTTTGTTGAATGGCTTCGTTACTCTAATGACCTCGTTACTCTTTAAGTGTTAAGTATAGTTATAGTATAGTCTCTGACTGCTAGAGAAAGGAAAGTTACCGGAAATTCATTGCAACCATCATGAAAAAAAAAAAAAAAAAAGAAGACACCATCAGTCAAGGGAACTATAGGCTGTTCAGTCTCTCTTTGTTCCTTGGCAAAATTGTGGAGTGAATCCTCCTGTAGCACATCTTGTGCATGTGAAAGAAAAGAGGGTGACTGGGAATAGAGAACAGAGGTTGACAAGGGCAAATCTTACTTGTCCAAGCTGATCACTTCCTCTGAGGAAATGACTGGAAATGTGGATGAGGGGAAGAGCAGTGAATGCCTTTTACTTTGCCTTTTAGCATGGCTCTAACACTGTCTCCCATAACTGCCTTGCATACAGGTTGGGACATTATGGTCTGGATGGGTGGTGGTTTTACCAGGTGGGTAAAAACTGGCTGGATAATTGGTTTCAGAGAGCAGAGGTTAATTGGTAGTGCTCAGTAACAAGTGGAGTACCACAGGGGTCTGCTCTGGGACCTCTCCTGTTTAACATCTTTGTTAAGGACATGGAGGAGGTAATGGAGCACACTGTCATCAACACTGTTGATGGCACCAAATCGGAGCGAGGTGCAGGGGGAGCAGTCAAACATGTTCAGTGGCAGAGCTGCCACTCAGAGACACCTAGGCAGGCAGGAGGAATGAACCAACAGCGACCATGTCAAATTGACCAAGGAGAAGTGCCAAGTCCTGCCCCAGGATGGTGGAGTCTCTGCAAAGAGATTGGAGACAGACCTGCTGGCCAAGGACAGACCTCTGGGAAAGGCCCCATTGAGCAGCAAGCTGAGCCTAAGCCAGCCATGCATCTTCACAGCAAAGGTGGCCAACAGCACCCTCAGCTGCATGAACAGGAGCGTGGCCAGCAGATCTCACAGAAGGGCTTATCCCCACCGACTCAGCACTCATTGGATTGTATTTTTATTTTATGTGCAGTTTTGCCCCACCCTGCAATATAAGAAAGACTTCAGCAAACTAGAATAAGTATAGCAAAGGACTACCAAGATGTAATTGGGGCAGAGAGGCTCGAGCATTGTTTTTTTCAGGGAGGGAGCATTTGTTTTTTCAGGGACTTCTTCAGCCTTCAGAAGGATCAGCTTCAGGAGGACCCAAAAGTAACCCCTCCACCTAGCACCTATGAGGAGGTGTACTGTTGGAGCCAGGCCCTTTACAGTAGTGCATGGTAGGAGGATGAGAGACAGCCAGCGTAAATTGAAACAAGTGAGGTTCAGACTGGACATCAGGAAAACCTTTTTCATCATGAGGACAGACATTCATTGTCATGTGTTGTCTGGGAAGATTGTGTAATCCCTATCTGTGGCAGTTTTCAAGACCTAACTAGACAAAGCCCTGAGAAACCAGGTCTGGCCTCAGAGCTGGCCCTGCTGTGAGCAGGAGGTTGGAGTGGAGACCTCCTGAGTCCTGAATTTTCCTTTGATCTATTCCCCTACGAAGTATATATCCTATTTGGATGCCTCTGCAAATGCTTTGCAGATATCTCATCCATGTTGCTTTGCTGTCTTAAGCACTATATTTTACCTGAAATTTTGTTTCATTTCTTTCGCTTTCAGATTTTTTGATGACTAACAGCTTTGGTTAGTCCATCTCCAGTGGCGTAAGACCACTGTGCTCTGTTACAGAGCTGTCATATAAAGTAGAAAAAGACATGGAAACTACTGTTCCATGCCTACAGTTCGGGGTGGCCTCCCTCCCTGCCTGCATGTTGTACCTCATCACACTGATCACTCCAATGAAGCCCACTTATTTTTTTCAGCCCCCTCATTTTAACATTTATATAACATAGTAAAAAA
Organism: Anser brachyrhynchus; assembly: GCF_964034855.1. NCBI lineage: Eukaryota > Metazoa > Chordata > Aves > Anseriformes > Anatidae > Anser > Anser brachyrhynchus. The sequence goes on from NC_137695.1 coordinate 105,166,900, forward strand.
ATGGGATCTTTGCTTCACTTTGGACAGTAGCACTGAAAGGAGGCAATGGGTCAATGTTTCTACCTTTCTATTAAGGATTTTTTCCTTCATGTTTTTATCAAGAATCATAGTTATGTATCTGCTTGCTTGGAAGCCCTTCTGGCTTGATGTCTTATTCTCTTTGAAGAGGTTTTGGCCTATCAGTGTTTCAGCCTTTATCTGTTATGTCAGGCTAGCAGAAAAAAATAATAATAAAATAAAATATGGTCACTCTATGTTTATCTTGAAATTGTTTGATTAGAAGGAATTCTTGACGGAAATTAAGGCTGTTGGAAACAGCAATAAGCTGGGGAATAATTACCAACAGAAAATAGAAATAAAAAATGGCAAGAAATTCAGCAAGCCAGCAGAATCATTTTTTAAAAGAATGTTTATGTTGGGGAGAAAAAGTTTGTCTCTTATCAGACAAACAAACAAATACAGCTGTTTTCTGTCCACTCATTGTTTATTTTAATTTACTGGTTGACTGCACACCTCACCTATGTCTTCAAGATGCATCAATAAAATAAGAAAATATTAATCCAGCTGGAACTAGGGCCAAGAGAACATAAGGATAGTCAATATTTGGTGACTGAGTTCAGCTCAAGAAATGTATTGCTGCAGTGAGGTAGTTACTAGTACAGGAGTTCTGCAGAAACACTTCCGAGCTTTTCTACTGAAAATAAATATTTTATCACTGGATGTCAGAAACAATAACTTCAAAATGTTTATAGGAAGTGAAGCAACTCCTGGGGTGGGAGGAAGTATGCAGGAGCACAGCAGGCTGCCGCACAGCTGCCTGACTCATTCCCCCATAATTCAGATTGGAAGGTGCACAGAGAAAGCATATTTTATAAGAGAGTGTGAAACTTTTCCAATTTCCAAAATGAAGACAGTATGTACAATTATTAGCTACAAGTGAAAACAGTCTGGTGGGCTCCCACCACCAAGTGAAAGCATTACTTAAGCTGAAGATCACCACTGTCCCAAGACCTGCTGCAGTCTGCTCAGGAGAACACCGAGGTTGGGAGTGGCATTGCTTCTAGCCTTGGAGAATCCAGGACAGCCCTCTATCAGCAGTAGCAAGTTTTAAAGCACTTTCTGGTGAGATCAGGGGAAGAATTATATAATGTCTTCCCCATGCAAGAGCTCAGTGGTGCTAGGTTCCATTGCTCTGCTCAGGGCACTTCTCATAACCCCATGCCTGACTACAGTTATTTTTCTCAGAAATAACTGTTTGCTTTTCTCACTAGTACTACTGGTACTTTACTCACTGCACTTCCTTGGTGAGGTGGAATAGGACATGCGGCTGAAGGAAAAGTAAAGCTATGATGCTGCTACCTTCTCAGATATTTTGTTTTCCAGTTCTCAATTTCTGTCTTTCTTATTGTTTTCATGAGTATATTCGTTACCATTTTCATGCCTCTTGCAGTAGGGAATTTCTTTAGAAATTGATGTTCATTTCACCTTACTTAGAAGTGCCCCTAGTGGTAATTTCTGCCTTTGTCCTGTTTTTCTGAGACTATCCTGCATAACTTACATTGAATCCTGTACAGTCTGAGGAGGCCTGAGCAGAAGAGATTTTTAAAAATCATAGATGAAGATGTCCAGAGAAAACATTCTGTTTTCCCAGGTATAATAGAAGGCAGTTCAAATGCATAGGTAATAGCATCTCCAGTAAAATGAAATGCAACAGTTTAATGGTGATATGAAAACTCCAGAAAGATAGCTGAAGTTTATCTGGTGGAGGTAAAATTTGTGTTCTAGCAGCTAAGTGCTCTTCATCCCTTTGTGGTCAGACTACAGAAAATACAGAATAAATGTATCATCAAATATGAAAAAAAGGAAAAAAAGGTATAAGAAAAATGAACATAAGTTCATCTGCAGTTCCTGCTAGTAAAATGCATCTCTGTTACTATGCATTTCTATTTATTTTTTACTATGCATTTCCATTCATTTATTGTGTTTCATGACAGAAACATAGGTGCTGGGAGAAGGGAGTTAAAAAAATCTTGCAAACGTATTTTTGATTTTTCCATCTCTTTTTAAAGTCTTCAACCACTGGTATCATTCTGCAGAATTACGTGCAGGTTTAACAGCTGTGCAGCCTAAAAAAAAAAAAAAAATATGATCAAAGTCTCAGACTATGGCCTTCAGTAAGCACCACATAGATATATGTGCTGACATCAGTGTCCCTTAAGCTTTGCCCAAGTGCAGGCATCTGTAGAATCACAGATTTACAATCCTGTTTTTTTCAGAACACTGCTTGAACAGCAACATTCAGGTTTCTGCAGGCCAGAGACGTGAGCAAGAAATAAAGTGCAAAATCATTTCAAGGTAATGCTGATACTTTGTTCTTAGACCTGGCTTTTTTGTTTTTGATTTTTTTTGTTTTTTTCCAAGTGGTGTTCATGGTGGGACAGATCCTTAGTGGTGGAAGGGCAGCAGGGAGGTGGGCAGGCCACCTGCCCCTGCTGCAGTGAGCATCTCCAGAGGGGATGTTTCTCCAGTGGTGAAAAGATTGGTGATGGCAGAAGAAATCACTGTAGCATCTATTTCTTTCCAGATTCAGCTGTGTAGAGGTTGACTGTATTGAACATGAATAAAAAACATTACTTAGTTTCAGTGCAAGGTGTTACTCTTTCTGTCCACTTCCAGGAGAAAAAAAAAAAAAAAAAGCCAACTGCTCTTCTGCATTGACCTGTACTTGAAATAGTAGGTAAATGATACTGCCTAGACCTACTGAAGAAAAACAATAAAACAAAACATCTGCCTTCTTTAAAAGTGAGCCTATTTACATCCTCAGAACAGCACAGATGTCACTAACAGAAAAGTGGACTGCCTGAGATCCAGAACTCAAGTTCCATAGGAAATTGTAAAATTGCTCTTGTTCTAATGCAATTTGTAGCTTCAGTTTCAGGTTCTTTTTTTCCAAAGTTCATGGATTCAACTTTTTTATTCTTAAAATAGTGCAATGATAGCTATTTTTCTTTTAATTTGGAAACAAAAATAAAGCTGTCCTGCAATCCAGTATCACTTTTTCAGGCTACTGACCACAAAACTTACTTCCAAAAATGGCACTGATGTGGTTTAACCTGGCAGGCAGCTAAGCACCACACAGTCGTTCATTTGCTCCCTCCACCCAAGTGGGATGGAGGAGAGAATCAAAAGAAAAAAAGTAAAAACTAATGGATTGTGCTAAAGAGAGTTTAATAAGATGGAAACAGAAGTGGAAAAAATAATAACGATAATAATTATAAATATATTATATATATGTGTAAAACAAGTGATGCACAGTGCAATTGCTAACCACCCACCAGCCGATGCTCAGCCACTCCCTGAGCAGCAGTTTTCCCCCCAGCCAAGCCTCCCAGTTTTTATTGTTCCACATGATGCCACATGGTGTGGAATATCCCTTTGGCCAGTTTGGGTCAGCTGTCCTCGTTCTGTCCCCTCCAAGCTTCTTGTGCACCCCTAGCCTCCTTGCTGTCAGGGTGGTGTGAGGAGCTGAAAAGTCCTTTACTTAGTGTAAGCACTGGTCAGCAACAACTAAGTCATCTGTGTGTTATCAGCATTATTTTCCTCCTAAATCCAAAATATGGCACATACCTGGCACTACGAAGAAAATTAACTCAGATGAAACCAGGACAGGCACCAAGACTGCTAAGCTCCTGACTCTGCTTGAAGGAAAGCTGAATATCATTCTTGTTTCCACCTAAAGACCTGAAGAAATGGACACATATGCTTGCAGGAATTTGATTTGTCGTTGTGTGCATGTGCAATGTATTTTACATGTGTACTTCTTTTTCTCCTCAAACCATCCCCCAGATCTACTGAAAAGTTATTTTGGTGATAAATCATCTGCTAAAGCAACTAAAGATGATGTCAGTAGAAGAGGGGAGTCAGCATCCTCAGGCAGTCTTGAAAGCACCTCAGTCTAAGTGACACTTTCAATATTTCCATGCATTCACACACAAAAGCCAAAGCTGTAGACACAAGGCCATGAATAATTATGATGAATTATTCATTATCCTAAATTCAGTTTCTTCAAAAAGATCTTTTTCTTTTGAGCTCTTGAATACCCTCTTCCTTTACCCTGGATATTCTCCTTTTCTTCAAAAACCCAATAAAAGAAGATGTTCCAGCATCAACCAAGAAGCATTAGCAAATTATTTTATACTCTTCCTAGATGCTTCAGCTAGACCATTCACATCCAGGTACTACAGTCTATTGTAAAAAATATGCTGTCAAGTGAGTGGTTTTTAACCTAACTATACTCTACAATAGCCCATCTGGCTTGCTATCATTTCCAAATAAGTAATTTAAATGAAAATATATCAAGTATCTGAAATAATGATACGATGTACTTCTGATAGAATTACCACACACATAAAAGTGCTGGAGTATATGAGGGTCTACAGAATTCTTCATAGTTAACATACTTTCTCAATTTGAAATTGGTTAGCTTTCTCATTATTTTACAGCAGCATTCATATTTTTGAGTTCAAATACTTTTGTTATGGAGCAAGAAAATATTATAATAATAAGCTTCTAGGGAAATGGAAATGTCTAAATATTTGCCTAGGAAGGGCAGCTCACATTTTGTTTCAAATAATAATACAATAAATCTACTCAGAGTCTAAGTTTCACCACTCTCCTATTCATACAGACCTTTGCAGTCCTGATTCAGCCTGTGTTGAAGTCTAGAGACAATGTCCTACAGACTTGAATGAATGAAGTTCTGTATTCAACTTTTTTCATTCTTATATATCCTACTAAACTAAACTCTTTCTTTAGATAGCTCCACACCAATGATTTCTTTTTTCTCTTAAAAGGTTTTCCATTAAAATCTCTCTCTCTCCAAGCACCCATGCAGCTCTCACCCCATATCTTCAGTGCTTCCCTGACATTCCTGGTTGTTTGTTTGTTTGTTTTGATTTTGTAATGTTGTACAAGCCAAGCAGTTTCACTGCATTAATATTCAATATGGGTATAATAAAATTATTGTATAATTCTTGTTAACAGCATGGAAATACTTTAAAATTGACTTTATATATTCTTTCTTTTTCATTTGTACCTGACCAAGAAGACACTTAAATATTCAAATACTCCTGCATATTGGGCTCTTTCAACCTCAGTAATTCCATATTTTTAGGATCAGGTTTGCAATGATTTTTTTCTTCAATTTTGAATGGAGATTAAAGTTAAAAACAACAAAGGAGTACATACAGAAGAGTACATAAAAAGGGGTAAAAAACATTAACTTCTCATCAGCAAAAGGAAGCTATGTAGATCAAGCAGTCTCAATGACTTACCTGGGAATATAACAAATGTAATAAACCTGCAACACAATCTCTCCATTTAATATGAAGTGAGGCCACATAGAGCCACAGCACACTGGAATCAGGGTGGAGCTGGATTCTGTTAAATTCCTTCATTGCAGCACACAGATAAGGGCTGGAGCTAGCTGCAGCTGTAGGAATTAGGGTAAGCTTCTCTGTCATATCTTGACAACTGAGGTTTGAGAAGCTGAATTCCAAACTTCTTGCCCACAGTAATCCATTTCAGCCTTGTGGTGCTATGTGAAGTTTTCAGACTGCCAAGTTACCTGTTATTTGGACATACATGTTTGTACACATGCCTCAGATCTGTAGACAATAAGAACTTTAAAAATTAGTTCACTAAAACAAATGGTCTTTCCTCCCTGACCATGAGAGTATACGTAGTTAATATTCTCTGCCTTCATCACCTATCTGCAAGACTTTCAGCCCTGGGAATAGTTTTCATGGTGTTTTTTTTCTGTTTTTTTTTTCCTCCCTTTTTTTTTTTAATTGTTGGATATTTAATTATTCCCTGAAGCCCTGCCCTCAGAAGCTAACAAATACATCCCCTTGGGTAATAAGTTATTTGCAACTTTTTTAAATGTGTGGTTTTGAGTTACTTCTCCTGAGCAAACATCAAAAGGTTTGAAAGTTCAATCTGCTCTTATGAATGCATCATGAACCTCAGTTCAGTGCATTCCAGGTCATCTTATCACTTTGGTTATTTTTTTCAGTGTGTTTTTCAGGAAATCAGCATTTTGTTGTTGTTGTTTAAATGAGGATTTGTTTTGGAGGGAAGTCAAGATTGCCACATCCACCCATACTGAAGATATTCTTAGATATTGCTGTCTACAGGGATATTAAATATTGAGAGCGGAACATCAGACTGGTTTGCAACTGGCTTTCAAAATAATAGGCAAACTAGAAATAAAAGGATAAAATGAATAAAGATCATCGTGTACTTTTTTTCATAGACCTTAGAAGGGTAATTTTCTGAGTAGAACTTGAAACTGACATCCTCTTGATGCTTACCAATAGTTAGGAAAAGCAGCATTAAGTTGTTTGATAGTAGATTCAGGATGAGGCATTTGTTTGGGTTGGTTTGGTTTTATTAGAGAAGATGTAATGGAAAAACATCAAAATAATGAAACTTCAAGTCCTGAAGGAGAAGAAACTGACATATGGCAGAACACTTTCCTTTAGAAAATAAAGACATGGAATTAATTCTCTAAGTACTGGGAAGTTGTCATCTCTTGTTGGTAATAACAGCCAATCTCTAGGAAGAGTTTAGACTCCGACAGCTGTTAATCTTCCACAAATCACAAAACATTTAACAGGAAAGTCAACAGAATGAAGGGGGCTTAGAATGACCAACTAGCATGTGCAAATCCACCTAACATGTAATTTTTTTCTATTCCCAATTTTTAAAGCATCAGCTCTCCGTGAGTGCCAATGAAGTTAGACTTCAGTGTTCTTCATATGTAAAATAAATACTCATCCAACAACCTAAAACAGAACCATAGAGTTTCTTCTTGAGATAGGTTTTAAAACAGAAATAAAGAAGTTTGGGAGCCTGAAGTACATTTGATGATATATGGAGAAAACTATGAATATTTTTTAAAACCACTATTGAGGGTCGTCTCTCATTTGAAAGTTGTTGCATCTACCCTTACAGCACATGCATGAAATATAATACGTTATGTGAACTCTCAGAAGATGGAGAGTGGGGAAAAAAAAGCATTTTGTTTTGCAAAAACTTCACAATTCTGTCAATGAGCAACCTGATCTTCAAAACATTGGAGCCTTTGGACTCATAGCTGTGAGTTATCTTTAGTTACAGTAAAAATGAAGACTGTAGTTTGTACCCAAGTAAACACAAGTACTGCAGTCAACAAAGAAAATATTAATTTCATAAAGTTCCTGCTGTCTGCTGTACTTTTTCCGCCTGACTTCTAGCTAGGTGAGACAACAACATACAGACTTCACCTAACATTTGGGTTTAATTTTCTTTTCTCTTAAATAAGATGAACAAGTCCTTTTTTTTTTCTCTCTTGAGAAGAAGGAGTAAGAAGAAATCATATGCTTTAATGATCAATACTTGCTTCTATTACCAATAGGCTGAGAAATTCAAAAACAAAAACAAAACAAAACAAAAAACTATGACTGGAAATTTCTTTTCACTGTTATTAAATATTAAATATGTAACTATTGCCTGGAAAAGAAATTTCTTTTGCAAGAGTTTAAAGATCCAATGAATACACCTAGACATTTTAGCATTATGTAATCATGATGTTCTCCAGTCTCTGCCCTGGAAGACTTGCAGTTCATTGACTTTAAAGAAAAACTAACTGAGGAAAAATTAGGAAGCTAGGCAATATAAATAAATAAATAAATAAATTATTTAATAAATAAATAAATAAATGTTTTGATGCAGGGTTTTTTCTCTTTTTAACATATCTTCTTGCTTGGAATGAGGAATGGCTGAATTGTAAAGAGGAACTGCAATGCCTGGGTATAAACCATATCTAAATGTTTAAACAAAGCTATGTGGGATTTTGTTAATGAATACTTCTATAACAACAAAGTTATATTCAGATCTTGGGGGGTGGTAGACAGGGCTATTCATCAATACATTTTGAACAGTTCTTTTTCAAAAGTATTCCTCAATGAAAGAAATTTCCCTTTCATTTTCTGTTCTTGGTTGGCATTTGAACATGTCATCACATCTAGTTATGTCTAGGGGGTCAGGTTTTAGTTTGTTTTTACTTCGTGCTCATGTTTTTAATCCCAGCTTTAGAGCTGTGTGTTCCCTTTATCCTCCTGTTATTCTTCAGTTACATGGCAGTTTGTGATGCAACTGATGCCCCTGCCAATATCTTCTCTTTTCAGTGGAGTCCTTGATGTTCTTCTCTGAGCTGTGTTCTGCAACATTGCTGTAATTGCAGTTGTGGTTGTAGCTGCAATTGTTGTAAAAGAAACACACCTTCAAAGAGTGAGCTGACTGTTTCCGTTTCCATAGCAGCTGATAAAATCAAAGGAAGAATAATAATTTGCTCTTGAGCTCTTCCTCTGACACTACAGAAAATAACACCCAACACTACAATGAATCAGAGCAATCAGAAATTTTAGACCAGTTTTCATAGTTCTATTGTAAACAGACAAATCTTTATTATCTCTTATCTTAAAAGGGGACATACATATGCTCAAAGAAGTATCTTTCAAATGTAGCATCATATAATTAGCTGACATACCCTGAGGAAAATGTGAGATCATGAAATTAAAAATGTGAGGGTTTGCGCTTGGTTTCATATGCAGGCAGGGTATGAAACAGTTTGCTGAAAGATTTCTAGATTAAAATACATATATATTTCCAATAGAGCAAGTGTGTTTACATGTGCATTAATGGAATATTCTAGTCTAGTATTTTTGCTTGTACAAAATAAATCAAGTGAAGACCATATTCTGTAAGCACAGGAAAAGCATTTCTCTCTTCCGTATTTTTCCTGATGGTTACTCTGGCAGCCTTTCTCTAAGAGGGAAATGTAAGGCATTTTTTCATAATAAGTTTCTATATGCAAGGCTTCTAATGTATTTTGGTGCTTTTGAAGAACAGTTCTCATCTCTATAACTTGTAATGATTTTTGCCGCTATGAGAGAATGGGAACTACTACACTTTCACATTTTGAATACAGGTGTCTTTCAATAGATTTTAATAGTAAAGGCATTTATTGTTTCCCTTGACTTTAAATGTTTCTAATTTTCAATTAAATTTTATGAAATAAATTTTTAACATCATGTATAAAAAATCCAGATGTCTAAGAATCAGCATACCCTAAAAACATGTAGATACAGGTTTCATTTTTTCTGTTCTCTGATCTTTCTCAAACTGAATTTTGGACACTTCACTGACCTAGGAAACAACTTTCACTTCTACGTTTGAAATGAACTGAAACTCCTTTAAATCAAATTGCTCTGAGATTAACTAAGGCCCTGGTCCTTGCATGTTAGCCATTTATTTAAAATAAATAACTATTCCGGCTGTAAAGGAAGGGTGGGCTTGGACCAACTTTTTTGGAAGTATTATTCCATCAGTTTCTGCCACAATATTTTTCACTTTTCTCTCACAATTCTTTCTCACTTATTAAAAAATTTTTTTCTCAATTATTTTTTCAAAATTTATTTGAAATTTTCAGAGATAGATATGGCTCATGAATAGCTGCTAGTAGGGAAGAAAACTCTTGATTTAATCAGTGTAAAAATGTATTTCAGTCCCGTATTCGCATCACTTACAATATTTTCAGTAAAATTAAAGAAATAAGAAAAGAAACAAGAAATGTAGACTTTCCCTTTCTTTTCCTTTCATTAGACATTTGCTAAATACTATCAGTTTAGGTAACTCTTAAATGCCAGCCAGAACTCCACTCAACCAAAATATAGCGTACCTGCATTAGTGAGAAATAGAGCAGAGTTGCTGTAATCTTTTATTGCTGTTCACCATGTTATATGGTATGAAATATCCTTTTGGTCGGTTTAGATCAGCTGTCATGGCTGTGTCCCCTCCCAGTTTCTTGTGCGCCCCCAGCCTCCTTGATGGTGGGGTAGTGTGAGGAAACAGAAAAGGCCTTGACGCTGTGTAAGCACTGCTCAGCAATGACTAAACTGTTGATATGTTATCAACATTGTTTTGGTCACACATCCAAAACGCAACATGTTGCAAGACTAAGACAATTAACCCTGACTCAGAGAAGGAAAAAAAAAAAAAAAAAAAAAAAAAAAAGCATACCTACATGGACTCAGTGAGTGGTCTGTTCCCAAGCAGAATATGCTCTATTATATAAAAAAGATTTTGTTTGCAGAATAATCCAAAGTCTTTGTTTTCTTCACAACACAAAGCAAAAATACCCCAAGAACATTCTAAACCTTGAATTTTTCAGCAAAAGAAAATCATCACTCTCTGTCCAAGGTTCATTGACTATAGGCTTTTAGAATCAGTGGAAAGACTGTCTCTGAGCTGAATGTTAGATAAGGCTTTCTTGGTCTATATGGAACTGATGCTTTGAATATGGAATTAACAATACCACAAATTTTTCAATCCCTATAAACATGAGGAGGCTTTGTAAATTAGCAGCATAGGAAGCATTGTATGTGTTACTTCATTCCTAAAACTGTTATGAATAACAAAAAACTCTCTATACATTTTCATTAGAATCAAATGGATATTTTTGCATTGCACCCTGGTGCATTAAGGGCAAAGAAGCCTCGGAGAGTTGATTGATCTTCAAAGATAAATTGATAAAAACCTGTACGTTCTGATGTGCAGAGAGTCAAGCAGGTACAGCACAATCCAGATTGGATGAGCCAGAAACTACTGACAGAGCTTAGGTGGAAAAAGACGTGCAGAAGGTGGAAGCAGGGAAGAATTTAGCGACAATGCTTGAATGCGCACAGATGGAGTTAGGAAAGCCAAAACTCAGGAAAATCTGAAGTTAGGAGAGATGTGAAGGAAAGAAAAGAAATGCTGCTGTAAGTTCTTTGGCAGCAAAAAGAAGTCCAAGGAAAACTGAGCCCACTGATCAGAGGGATAGGGTGTCTGATTACAAAGGACATGGAAAGGGCTGGGTTCTCAATGTTTTCTTTGCCTCAGTTTTTCCTGGTATGGTCTGCCCTCAGACATCTCAAGTCCCTGTGCTTTATGACTGTCTAGGGGCCTGAAACAGGACCCATGTTGAAAGAATACAGAAGAGGAACTACCTGAGGAAGCTGGACATACACATGTCCACAGGACCAAGCAGGCTGCCTCCAAGGTTGCTGAGGGAGCTGGCTGGTGTCACTGTAAATTTGTCATCTTTGAGAAGTAATAAAAAGTTGGAAAACTTCCTGATGGCTGTAAATACACAAATTGGGATTATGAGTGGACATTCTAGGTGAGGTCTTTAAGGCAATTAAAGCTTATTAGAAACTTCAGGGTCCTTACAGTTGTTTTCAGGTACTGTAGAGAAAACAGAGACTCCTTGGAAGTCCACAGGGACTGTATAAGAGGCAACAAACACAAACTGAAAGAGGGAAAATTCTGATTATGTAGAAGGAAACGTTTCTCACAATGAGGATGGTCAGCCACTGGAACAAAGGCCTAGGGTATTTTCATTATGAGATATTCAAAACCTGACATGTTCCTGAGCAACCTACTATAATTAGATCTGTTTTGAGCAGGAAATTGGACCAGATGATCTCCAGAGGTCTCTTCCAAAATAAATTATTCTATGATTTGCTGGTTCTAAAAGTTAGAAAAAATATGAGCTGACACTTAAGGTGAAAAATATTAGAATTCTTGAAAGTATAAGAAAAATCAAGGTTGACTTTTCATATTTAAAAACAATTTTCTGAGAATACTTTCCTGATTTATTCTCAGGTTAACAAATATTAAAGGTTACCAAAACCAGGAGACTGTTCTAAAGCAGTCCTTGGGAAACCTGATATACTTTCACAAAAGCAGACATCTTATTAAAAGCCTCCAGAGGTCTGAGGATGCTACTTGTCAATAACTGCAAGATTTACTCTTCAAGGCTTCTCATTAATGATTAAACTGTAAATGAGAATGTTAGCGTAGCAACCACATAACCACCAAGTGATTATATGAAGGTGCTTTATTCAGCGCTGGAAGCCGGGGCAGGTGCCCAAATCTGGCTTCAAGTCCCGTTACTTCCCAGCCGTTATTTATACATACAACATTGCGTCAGGTATACATATTCATTACAGGTTGCAACATCAGCCTCGCTTTTCATTCTAATTAGCTCCCCTCCCCTTTGCACATGCGTGGCGCACTCTGGTGGTCGTCCAGGTGGTCGTCCAGATGAAGTAAGGAGTCTTCCTCTCCGCTAAACTCTTTCACCTTTCTCACTTGACGCATGCTCCCTCCGCTCCTTGGTTCTGCTTCAACTCATTTCAGCATTTCCAGGCCCTTATCCAAGGTCAGGTTGTACCTGTTCCCTCCCAGGGTTCCCCTTCAACGATTCCTTTAAATGTTCAGTGTACTCCCTAAGTTTCCAATGTACATAGATTAATTGATAATGTAAGTACATTTGGCAATGCTTAATTATACTGTATGTCCCATCACCTAAGAGACATTAGTAAAACATCCATTCGATTCTCCCCAACACTAACATTTCCCCCCTTTGAAAATACTTCACTCATACCAAGAGCAAGTATTTTCATTACTATTAGGTTGAATCAGGTTAGTAGAGGTTAGTGAGTATAACTTGATATAGAGATTAGTAAGTATAATCTTAACGCATCTTCGTTAGTCTACTATCTTATTGATTCCTCTATGCCTGCTTGTTAACGCTAGTACTATAGGATGGGGGTGGAGTAAGTGGGATAGGGTGTTCTGGGTGATTCCCAGTAACCTACTAACCTCCTTAACCACATTGGCAATGAAATGTGGTCCCCTGTCTGAAGAAATACCCAATGGTACACCAAATCTAGGGATTATTTCCTGTAGTAACCATTTTACCGTTTCCTTTGCTTGGTTGGTGCGACAGGGAAGGGCCTCCGGCCATCCTGAAAAAGTATCAACCCCTACCAATAGGTATTTATAACCTCTTGCTTTAGGCAGTTCCACAAAGTCTATTTGCCAGTAATCTCCAGGCTCTATCCCAGCTCTAGTTCTTCCCATCTCAGCATGTTTCCTTGCTACCGGATTATTCTTTAAGCAAAGCTCACATTTTGACATTACTGACTTTGCCATTGTTAACATGTGTACCGAGATGACACCTCGTTTCAAATAGGTCACCATTGCTCCTGCACCCCAGTGACATTCATTATGTTTTATTTGTAAGATTTCTCGCATTATTATAGGAGGCACTATGAGTTGTCCTGTCGTAGTCACATACCATCCGTCAGGATTCTTCTGGGCCTTCATCAAATTTGCAAGTCTCTCATCTTCTGCTGAATACTTTGGGTCTTTAGGTAATTTAAAACAAGAGAGGCCTACCTTTGATGGAATTAGAGCCATTACCTTCCATACTTCACGCGCAACCTTCCGGGCCGTCAAATCTGCCAGTCTGTTACCTTCTGCAATCTCTGACACCCCTCCTTGATGGGCTTTACAATGCATTATGGCCACCTGTTGGGGTTTCTGTACAGCTGTTATTAATTTCAATATTTCTTCCTGGTATTTTATATTAGTCCCTTGTGAGGATAGCATTCCCCTTTCTTTCCATAATGCCCCATGTACATGAACTACCCCGAATGCATATTTTGAATCTGTCCAAATATTCACGTTCTTACCCTCGCTTAGTTCCAGGGCTCGTGTCAGGACGACTATTTCTGCTCGTTGGGCTGAAGTCCCCGGAGGTAGGGAATTTGCCTCAATCACTACCTTTGATGTTGTTACCGCGTATCCTGCATAACGAGTCCCATTTTCCACAAAGCTGCTTCCATCCGTGAAAAGTTCCCAATCCGGTCTCCCCAGAGGCTGATCCTTTAAGTCTGTTCTGCTGGCATAGGTATGTTCGATGATCTCCACGCAATCATGACTGAGGTCTCCTTCCTCCGTAGTTGTTCCTAGAAACACTGCTGGGTTCAATAAGTTAGTAGTTCTTAAGATTACATCATCTTGCTCAGTTAGTATAGCTTGATATTTCATCATTCGGCTGGGCGATAGCCAATGGCCCCCCTTTTGCTCCAATACCGTAGTCACCATATGTGGCACGAACACCTCAATTCGTTTCCCTAATGTGAGCTTCCTGGCTTCCTGTATTAAAAGGACTGTGGCTGCCACGGCCCTTAAACACGAGGGCCATCCAGCGCTTACCGCGTCCAATTGTTTAGAAAAATACCCCACAGGTCTTTTCCAGCTCCCAAGTCGCTGGGTCAGTACTCCTAATGCCAATCGTTGTCTCTTATGCACAAACAGCTGGAAGTCCTTTGATAAGTCCGGCAAGCCCAAGGCAGGCGCCTTTATCGGGGCTTCTTTTAATTTCTTAAAGGCCTCTTGTTGTGGCTTTCCCAGGTAAATGTACAGGCCTTTTGGGTTTCATAGAGGGGCTTTGCTATGAGTCCATCAAAGTATCCAGGATCACCTGGAGATCATCCCAATCGGGATTTTGGGTTTTAATTATCATTTTCATTACCCTAGCTACTTTATCTGGGTTTTCCCTGTAGGTGCCGGCTGCTTGTTTCCATATCATTAAATCCCCAGCTGAAAAAGGCACCTTAACATATACCGGTCCTTCTGTCCCCACTCCTTGCCTGAGGGGAGCGATTATTTTCCCTCCCTGTTCATTTATAGTTTCTCCTGCCCTTCGCTGTTGCCGGGTCCTATGTGACACAGGGGAGGCTAAAGTCGGGGATTCTCCATCACTACTGCTATCTTCCTTTTCTCTTTTCCCTCCCTGTCCTGGCTCTTCCGGCGGAGCCAACGGCGCAACTTCCAAATCAATATTTCCATTATTCATTTCCCCATAATACTTATTATTCTCTATTGCCTGATGCTGTATACAGCGTCCCTCCTTAGTACATGCACAACAACGTTCCTCAGTTGAAACTTCAAGCACCATTATTCCACAAGCATGCTGCCATTCAGGCTTTCGGCGCAAATAAAAGAATAATTCCACATACGGCAGTTCATCATATTTTCCTTCCCGCTTGCAAAATAGCATTAATTGTAAAACTGTATTATATTGCAATGTTCCATTCTCAGGCCAAGTTTCTTGGTCCTCTAGTTTATACTGTGGCCACCAAATATTACAATAATCAATCAGCTTTTCTTTCCGCATTTCTTGACCAAAACCTCCCTCTTTCCAATGTGCTAGCAAACACCCCAGTGGGGATGTTCGCGGGATAGGTACATCTTTTCCCAGAATTCCTTTAATCTTTTTCATTTTGAGCTTATGATACAAACCCAAAAGCTGTCAGAGCAGCAGCACACTCTCCCAGAAGCTGCCGGAGCAACAGCACACTCTCCCAAAAGCTGCCGGAGCAGCAGCGTGCTTTCCCAGAAGCTGCCGGAGCAGCAGCACGCTTTCCCAAAAGCTGCCGGAGCAGCAGCGTGCTCTCCCAAAAGCTGCCGGAGCAGCAGCACGCTTTCCCAAAAGCTGCCGGAGCAGCAGCGTGCTCTCCCAGAAGCTGCCGGAGCAGCAGCACGCTTTCCCAAAAGCTGCCGGAGCAGCAGCGTGCTCTCCCAAAGCTGCCGGAGCAGCAGCACGCTTTCCCAAAAGCTGCCGGAGCAGCAGCGTGCTCTCCCAAAGCTGCCGGAGCAGCAGCACGCTTTCCCAGAAGCTGCCGGAGCAGCAGCGTGCTTTCCCAAAAGCTGCCGGAGCAGCAGCACGCTTTCCCAAAAGCTGCCGGAGCAGCAGCGTGCTTACTACATACCAATAATACCAGGTGCTGACCCTTCAGCACAAACCAATACAATTACCAATACCAAACCACCAATGCCGAACCTGCAGAGCTTTTGCTCTGTCTAACGGACGGCGCCTAGGCTTACCCCGGGAGCTCCCTGCCCAACCGAGCGTGGCTTTCGCCGCGTCTGACCGGCAGGCTTTCCCAACCAAATCGGTACCGAATACCCAAAGTTGAAAGCACCTTTGCTTACCACTCCAGTGGTACGTCGTGAGCAGCGGAGGTCGGTCGTGGTCGACTGCTCCCCGAGAATCCCTCGGTGCCGGCTGGAGCGAAACCGAGACACGATCCGCCTCAGCAGTGCCCACGCAGTCCCATCTGGGTCGCCAAAATGTTAGCGTAGCAACCACATAACCACCAAGTGATTATATGAAGGTGCTTTATTCAGCGCTGGAAGCCGGGGCAGGTGCCCAAATCTGGCTTCAAGTCCCGTTACTTCCCAGCCGTTATTTATACATACAACATTGCGTAAGGTATACATATTCATTACAGGTTGCAACATCAGCCTCGCTTTTCATTCTAATTAGCTCCCCTCCCCTTTGCACATGCGTGGCGCACTCTGGTGGTCGTCCAGGTGGTCGTCCAGATGAAGTAAGGAGTCTTCCTCTCCGCTAAACTCTTTCACCTTTCTCACTTGACGCATGCTCCCTCCGCTCCTTGGTTCTGCTTCAACTCATTTCAGCATTTCCAGGCCCTTATCCAAGGTCAGGTTGTACCTGTTCCCTCCCAGGGTTCCCCTTCAACGATTCCTTTAAATGTTCAGTGTACTCCCTAAGTTTCCAATGTACATAGATTAGTTGATAATGTAAGTACATTTGGCAATGCTTAATTATACTGTATGTCCCATCACCTAAGAGACATTAGTAAAACATCCATTCGATTCTCCCCAACACTAACAAGAAGGCTTGTGCTTTAACAAATAAAACTTGTTTTTGCAAAAAGTTAAGAGCAGCCTTTCTGTCTTCAGGTTGAGGCTCTTTTGAGGATTCCACTTATCAGTGACTAGAAAAAAAAAAAGAAAAAAAAAAAGTTTTCTCTACACAGAGAAACCTGGAAGCTTTAATTTTCTCTTTTATTAAATGATCCCTATGATTATTTCCAAGTTTTTAGTAGTGTAACTTACTTTGAATGAGTTCTGGATATGGGGTGCTTCTGGGCAACATATCTTGCTTATGCAAATGACATTGATAGGCATATTATTTGGACATAGCTCATCTTATTTTTCTTTTCTCAGAGACTATATTTCTCTACTGCAAACTCTCCCTTCACGTCTTTTGTTATGATGAGTAATAGATTAAATTTATAAACAAAGATACTGACTCAGAACCTACTGTATCTTAGGTGGTAATTTCCATGGTGATATTCTGTTGTTTACTTCAACTGAGTCCAAACACCTCAGCACTCAATAGCATATTTAAGAGCAATTATGATCCACATGGAAGTCCTTATTCAGATTGTCTCTTGCTCTGGTTTAAAATGTTGCATGATCTATGTGATAAAGACCTGAGACATTTAAGTATGAGAAGTGCTAATTATCTGTTGAAGCCCGAGAAGAGAATATGAATGCTGCTTACTTGAAGGCTAGGTGCATAAACAATGGACATGCAGAAAAATCTTTGCCCTGTGCACCTTGCTCTCATGAACATGTGGTCTTCATTTTCCCCTCTATAGCTATCTGCTAACCAGGACCACATATTTGATGACACAGTCTTCGACAATGTAATGGATGGAAAGAAACACTTCTGTCCTGACTGTCACCAGTGGTTTCAGGAGGGCATTGCCATACTTTGGTCTTTCCCAGTAAAGTAATGACATGTTTCAGTCTTTCTGCAGGAGAAAAAATAATAATAATAATAATAAAATAAAACATAAAAAGCCTCTGTACTTCCAATATGCGTCCACTTGCAATTGCAGCATCTATCTTGAAGAGGCAAAGACAAGCTGAATAGAAAATCCTGTAGTCTAATTGCTCAGACACTTATGTAATAGAAAAGGAACTTTTATCCTTTGATTGATGCCTAAAAAATTTGGTCTTACGTTGGTCAGGATATCCTCTTTAGAGATCCCTGCAAGTCATCCTCTCCTTTGTCAAAATATCATTCCATATTTGTTAACAGAATGGTGCTTAAAAAAGATTGATTCCTCCTGCTGCCTTTCATTGCAAAAGATGACAGGATCTGTATTCTTTCTGATTACTTTGTCCTTTTCTTGACAATATGCACTTTCCACTAAGTCATTCCTGCTCACGACTTTCACTAAAACAAAATACAACGGGATACGGAAAACCATTTCAAAGCACATATGAAATTTCAAATTTGCCCAGTGTTACCACGTGCAAGTTCCTGCACAGCACTTCTTTCTTTGCAACATGACTTTCTTTGCTGTCATGTACCCACATACCAGCCCTGATTCATTGTGTATGCTCAGGGTAGTCTCAGTGTACATGCACACTTTAGACAGTAGCTGGAGTATCATGGGTACCATTGTGTACTGAGAGGGAACTTACTGAACCTAAGTGGTAAAGTTGGTGTGTCCTTGAAGTGCAGCACTGTCACTGTATGTACAGCCTGTGAAGCTGCACACACAGATGAAAGCCTTTCCTCTGTATGAGCAGGGTGAGATGATTGCTCAGCATTGCTACTGTAAACGAAATTTTAAAACCAGGCTTAAAAACCAGCCAAGCAGTAAACCACCCAATCTGAACAAGAGACAGGAGAGGGCCTTTGAAGTGAAAGAAAAGTGGTGTACAGGGGCCAGATTAGCTTTCTGAGAAGCCAATATTTTCTCTTTATTTCTTATTCTATTTGTAGAAATGGTGTAGAAAAGAACTGATAGCTTAGTAATTATGGCACTTGCTTGTGACCTGGGAGACCTGCTTTGAAAACCTAGCATTGATCAACTATGGGCCAGGGACTGGAGACCCATGGGGCACAGTCTGGGTGATATCACAACCAACATGCCCTCCCACTGAGCCAGCAGGTAGTAACAGATTAATCTTAGCCCTTCCTAGCCAATCTATTCCATTTTCTGTATATATATAAATATATATAGAGACAGAGAGAGAGAGAGAGAAATTAGGGATCAAGTTTTGGCATCTTACAATTTAATTTCATCTCGTCATTTACTCAATTTCTGTTTTTCTTAGTAACTGAAAATATTTCCTCTGTTTAGCACCTTAATTTATGAAAGTAAGTGTGCATGTCCTACATTCCTGTCTGCTGGTTATGATGTTTACCTAAAGGATTTGTTATGTCTGGTAGTAGTAGCGTTGAGAAAAGGTTTGGTTATAATAAACTGGACAAATTCTAGTCAGCATAGATTTGTAGAGAAAAGTTAGTAGCTTAAATATGTGGATAGAAGTGTCTGTACTAAATAATCCTGAGAGGATAGGAAATATTTAGAAGTGGGCATAATCAGGAGTTGTAGTGTGCACAAGAATTTAGCCTAGAAGTTTTACATAAAATGAAGCTGCTACATGTTTTTCATCTGTCTTAGATAAGCTATATGTGGAGGCAACTTGGGGATTTTTGTAAACAGGTGAAATTATTTTCAACTGCTGTATTTCACAGGTACTGACATTTGTAATTGGATTTTCCTGTTTTGCTATCTGACACAGGCTCTACTACTCCAGGTAGAATGTCTGAAGGAATATTCTTCTTTTCTATATGATTTTTTTTTAATAAAACGGGATAAAACATAGTTTGAAAAGTGCTTCTATTTTTGCATCTTGTTTGAACTATAAAGTTTTAATTCATTTAATCTAAAATACCTTTTTAACAACTGTAATTCTAGATAAATTATTTCTTTCTCTAACATTAGGGTAAAAAAATGTCAAAAAATATTCTCAGAGGAAAGGGAAGGTATTCTGCTATTGTCACTTCAGTTGTGTCAGATGATAAATTTCTTCTAGAAAAAATAATTATAAAAACCATATCTGTTTTCCATATCAAATTTACAGCTCTCCATAGGCAATAATCTGGAAGCTTTGACACAATAAATGTCATCAGGACTCATTTATCATGTAAGTGTATTTAGTTATTTTCCCTAGAATGACAGTAAATAACTTGTTCCTATTCTGTCATTTGTGTCATCTTCTGTTGGAGAAGTAGGTCTATAGACTTCAGGTTGCAAGGGCTGAGACAGTTTTTAGAGAAATTAAGACAACTTAGCCCTGACAGTTTCAACTTTTGGGGAAAGTTAGAGACTTTACTGAAGTTCTAACAATGCATAATCACTCATTAAATATTTCGCTTTACACTGATCTTTTCAATTTCTCTGGAAAGTTAAAGATATTTACTGAGGTTCAGATAGATTGTAATTACATATATTTGCTTTATGTTGTTTTCTGCTTACTCCAGTTTCCAGCTGGAACCTGAAAGATGACACTTGTTGTTATACACCATTGTTCATCTTCAGCAAACCAAGATGTCTTGAGGATGAAAAGATGAATAAAGATTAGTTTCTCAAGACATCGCCTGTGTATGAATTTCCCAACCAAGATGATGTCTGTCATGTCTGTCCTAGCTTCACTAAATTGTCATGCTGGGCAATGTTAGCGATCATGTCAACAAAGGCATCACTCGTTAGCTGTGTGTAGCAGTCATGAGAGATGTTGACCGGAATTCAAAACTAGAACAGGGTCACTGTGACTTGTTTGTTTTTTATTTGGGTCATGGGTATGTGGATTCTCTGTTTTGTTTCAGAATTAAGGCTGGAAATAAGTGGGAAATCCCTATTTGCAATACTTATTTTTTGTTGTTGTTTTGTTCTGTTTTGTTTTTTCCATAGGGCTGAGGGCTGAGTTCACTGTCATAATAAAAGGACACATATTTGCTTATTTAATTTTCTGAGAAAGTTGAACCTCTCCTAAAATAAAATAAATGAGTAGGCTATGTCTGGAATAATGTTGTTTTTCAAATTTATAGTCTTCTATTTAGGCAATACTGTCCTCTGATGAGGTATCATCCCATTTTCTAACCCCAAACCACAAAATGCTGTTCCGTCCATTGGTGAGCAGAATCTGTGGTTTCACCATTCCAACTTCTCACTACATGAAGGCACATAGTGGAACTGGCTGACCCTCTATACTCACCCTTTTAGCAATCAACACATTTTGAGAAAGACTCCCCAGAGAATCATGATTTAGGTGGATACTACAAGTGAGAAAGTTTGTATAGGACGCCCAAGGTGCAGCAAGGTTGCACTGAACTTAAATTCTGTCCTCTGTAGTCTGAGGCAGAAAAGCATGAGGATGATGGAGCAGCAGAGAGGAACCAGTATGGGCTGACCACAACACCCCATTTCCAATCTCACCTGTGCCACGCAGGGAGGTGGCTGAGGGTAGCGGAGCTGAGAAAGGAGGAGTGAAGTTGAGCCTGGGAATAGACTGGAGAGGAGGAGGTGTTGGTTTAATGTTCAGCTTTGTTGTTTTTTTTTCTCACTACCCAAATCCTGGGACCCTGAGTATTCCAGGGGTCCTAATGGTCTCATATGCACTCCGAAGGAGTTGGCAATCTATTTTTCTTGAGTAGTTATTGCTACTGTTCTATAATACGTTTCTACCAAATCCATCATTAGTTGTACAATTCTATCCAATGATTTCAGCTATGCTTGTTTTATAAAAAAATAAAAAATAAAAATAAAGTTACTGTTGAAGGTTTCTAGTTAGCTTTTGCTTTCTTTTTCTTGAACTATTTTCATTTCACGTATGCCTCATATTTAATTCAGTTCCATTCTTCTGTTTGATTAAAGTAGTAATTTAAAGTCACACTGAGAAATTTGCTGAACTGTATTTGCAACGTACATCTCTTCTGTTCAATATAAGGCATTGTCTGCCAAATTCTGAAAATATAGTGAAGAAACAAGTGTTTGTATTATCCAAACAAACTAACAGGAGGTTAAGGATTTTTCCCAATAACTTCCTTTTTTTCCTGGATTTTGTGACCTGTATGAAAAATCTGCCTTGCTATGGCTTTATCTCATTGTGTAATGATGAAGCTCAACATGATACTTAAAGCCCAAAAGAAATTTCTAAGTGACTGTTTGACAGTGACATCTTAACCCACTGTCCACCAGGGCCACTAGTCAGATCCACAGTCCCCAGTAGTCCCAACCTAAAATGTCAGATGCTACACCCCATATGAGACACAACACTGACCATATGTTTACAGCAAGCATCCTGCTGCATCTTTGCAGGCTTTTTCAGTATATGTGGTCTGAGCAACTCTACTGAATACACAGAGAAGTCCAGACAGACTTCACTATGTTCAAATTACAGTTGTTGTCAGAGCTGCATGATTTGTATGTCAAGGACAGCAGAGATTCTAAAACAGCACTGTTCAAAATTGTTAAAATGGCCTTGGAGCTACTTGAGCTCATGCAGAGCATGTTGCAACCAGAAGAGCAAAGGCCAAGATTACTAGAATAGAATCTTCACCTGAGTGAACAATTGAAAGAACAACTTCTTGTACTTGCATTCAATTTCATGTCTTTTTCTATTTAAAAAGTTGTGAGCTGTGTAACATAGAGGACAGATTGCACTTTTCCAAACAGATATTGAATTTACTGCAAGGTCTTAAGGCAGCACCATTGTCCTACAGGTTCAGGATACAACAGACACCACAACAAAAGATACCAACAGCTTTAAAGAAAAACAATCAATTTCTGAATAACAGTATAGTAAAAAATACAAATCAGCAGCCAGGATGGGTTGACTTGCAGCAGCAGCTAAGCCCCCACCCAGTCGCTCACCCACTGCAAAAACAAGAAATCTCATGAGTCAAGGTAAAGGCCATTTAGTAAGCGAAGCAAAAGATGCATGTGTAAACAAAGCAAAACAAATAATTCATTCACTACTTCCTATTGGAAGCAGATGTTTAGCCCCTTTCTGGAGAGCAGGGCTCCATCGCATGTAATGATTATTGAGGATACAAACACAAATATCTCTAATTCCTCTTTCTTTCCCAGAGCTTTTGTTGCTGAGCAGGATGTTATATGGAATCGATCATCCCTTTTGATCAGTTTGGGTTATCTGTCCTGGATGTATCGCCTCCCAGCCCCCAGCCTACTTGCTTTGGAGGTGTAGAATGGGAAAAAAGGAAAAGCCCTGACACTGTACAACCATTGTTCAGCAATAGCTAAAACACCAGTGTCTTATCAACACTTTTGGTAACAAATCCAAAACACAGCATCCTATGAGCTGCTATGAAGAAAATTAACTCAATCCCAGCCAGAACCAGTTCAGCAGTACAATTGCCCAGATCATTCCAGTTGAATGATTATCTGGGTTAAAACAACAGCAAATCCAGTATTTCACCAATTTTGCACTAAACAATTCACAGGTGCTCAAAAACTTACATAGGCATGGTTATCAGGCAGTCCAACAGGAAGCAGGGCAGAGTTTCTTTGTACGGGCAACTCAAACCAGACAAGAGTCAGGATACTACAAATTCACTGTTCAGACTGACCTCCACAGGACTGTTCCCTCAACAGGGAAAAGGTCTGTAATGCAGCCAAAGAGACTCCAGGAGAGGATATGAAGTTGATAACAGCTCAGAGACACTCCTGAGGGAAATGACAAAGTGGAGAGCTTATCTGGGAACTTGAGCAGACTGTAATATGTTTGGGCAGCTGAAAAATACTGTTAAAACTGACTGATTGGAAAGCAAGATTTGAGTAAAGGACTTCTACACCAAGGAGAATATGGCCAGAGAGGAGACCTTTTTCAGACCTTCTTTATATGGATCTGTCTCATTCAGAAGTACTGAACATCTTCTGATTAAAAAATATTGTTTACTATTAATTAAAGTTTTATTATTTTATATGCTAGCTCATACAAAACTATGAAGATAAAAGACTTTTTCATAACTTCCATTCTTTCACTTTGAAAGGAAGTAAAAGCAGATCCACCTCAGAGACCTGGCCAGCTTTGTCTTTGCTTGCTTATTTTCTCGTTTGAAAAATAGCATTACTTCTCAAGGTAGACTGAAGTTAGAAAGAGTGGTCTGCTACTGTTTAATTAACAATTACTATAATAGCAAATTTAAAAAAAAAAAAAAAAAGGAAAAAAAAAGATCAATTGACATTTAATACATAACAGGAAGAATACATTTGATATGGGGCAGGATGTACACTCACAGGAAACTACCAGCCTCACAATGCACAATATATGTATGCATGTGCCTCTGTGATGACATCTGAATCTTGTGACTCATATTTGAACATGATTAAATAAATACAGTGTAATTTTCTAGGGTATTAGAATCAAATTAATATATTCATAGTTGACCCCTGGTTTTATCATGGCTGTGGTGCAGAATTGCTGTAGAGGATTAAAATAAATCATTAAAAGAAAAGCACTACTGATGAGATAGGTCATAGTCAAGCAAGATTAAGACTGTTGTCTCAATGCATAAAAGACACATTTCAAGACAAAGGAAAAAAAAAAAGTAAGGACAGGGAGAATCATTGTCCTTGAAGGGATAAAAATAAATAAATAAATAAATAAATAAAATAAAATAAATAAAATATATAAAATAAAATAAAATAATAAAATAAAATAAAATAAAATAAAATAAAATAAAATAAAATAAAATAAAATAAAATAAAATAAAATAAAATAAAATAAAATAAATAAAATAAAATAAAAAACATAAATAAAATAAAGCATTTAAATTAAGAGGGAAGCTTTAAAAATTCCCTTCAAAATAATATTATTGTTTTAAAATGTCTCTTTGAGACCATCTCTGAAAAACATGGGATTCTAGGTGGAGCAGAAGAAATTTTAGAAAAATATCCTGAAAGAGGAAGGAGAAAGCATCACTTCACCAAAAGAGGATGAAGAATAAAAATAAGCAGGATGAAGATTAGTGCAGCACATCTGCAAGATCTGATGTCAAAAATTCTGCCCATACTTTTGGGCAGCCATTATCATGTCTTGAAACATGTATGAAATTGGAGTTGGCTCACTGAAATAATGTTTTCTAGGAGCAGAGAGCTCTAAATAAAACAGACTCTAAAAGTGAGAAGTAAAACTCTGAGCCCAACCTCTAATATCATCTATTCTATAAGCTCATTTGTACACTTTAGTAATTACAAATATATTTACTTATTGAATGTATAACATTAGGTGACCACTCATATATATATATATATATATAATTTTAAATTAGGGCATCCATGTATGCATTAAAATTATGTGCTTTTCTCCATCACAGACCAATGAATATAATGCAGAATATACGATGTATTTGGATATGGGTGGAAGTTTCAGATAGGTATCGGTGGAAGTTACAGAAAACACTTTGCTAGCAAATGCTGAATTCCTGAAGACTGGTATACGTACTATCTTTCCTATAGTAGATATCTGCTGCTACTCCAAGCTTCCCTATTCTTTTATCAGAATATCAGGATTTGTGGTAGCAAAAGGGATTCCATTGCATATCCCCCATGACAATTCCTTTGGTCATTAGACAAACCCAACAAACATCTTACAAGCTGGAAAGGACAACAGTTATTTTTACTTTCACTCCTGCCTTATAATGAATCAATACAATGTAAATCAAGATTTTTGCCATATTAAGTATGAAATGATATGTTTGTTATTGAGGATATTAATTGCCTAATTTGTGCTTCCACTTCCATTTGCTTTTCAGCTGTGAAAGAGCAAATTGATATTCATGGAAATGGACAAAAAAAAGAGGGTTGCCTGAAGCCTTGTAGCGTAGCTGCCTTAAAGTCTCTCAGTTTAACTATTTCATATGAAAAACAGCATAAAGAAAAAGGAGATAGGATATAGTAAAAAGGTCTGCAGAAAATAAAAGCTACAGACTGCTGTAGTTCAGCATTCAAAACAAAAAACAAACAAACAAAAAACCTAGATATATTAGATATATCCCAAACTTGTAGTAGAATATGATTCTAAGATGACATAGTCATCTAAAATAGAGGTCTTCAGCAACTGCAGTGTAGAAAATATACATTGAAAGATGTTTATATTTAGAGACAATGGGCCTGTACCTTATTTTTTCAATATTTGAACCTATGTAAAGATATTTCTTGTAAGAAGTTGTCCAAGTCACCTCACTAAAATTTGTGAATGTTAATTATGCATCTAAGTGTCTGCAGGGATCAGAATTTAAATCTCAGCTGAGCACTAGTGCAAGCTCATCAGAAATTAACATTAGTTTCAAAGTGAAAATTTAAAGATAGATCAGCACTGTGATATTTGTGTGCTTACAAGATCAAAGGCTTCTTTTTCAGCAGCAGCATCTCTTACCTTGAAAATAGTCGTGTATATGTGCATCATAACTTAATAACCCTAAGTAAAATCTTTCTGAATCTCATTTCTCTCTTAGTCTAAATGTAGAAAATGAATATGCTAGCATTAAGACTAGCACCATAATATATCAGTAAATACGTACCAGATCAGGCAGATTTCTGTAACAATGTAGAGTCATGAGTGTGTTTTTCCCTGACTATCGCAGCCACATAAAATTGCAATGTGACAGCTTTGACTGAGAATGAAAAATAAAGCATAGGAGACAGTCAGAGTCTCAACATCCCAGCTCTTCTGTGCTTTCATTTGTGAGGTGAGCAATGAAGATTTGATACTTAACTGTCTCCATCAACGCCCACTTTCATGATGAAGCAGAAAAAAGCAGAGCCTTTTGTGTGTAGAAACTAGCTTGATAAATGCATTGCACAGTATCTTTCCATGGGAATTTCACTGTCTGCCTTCATGGGAGTGTTGCAACTCAGGCTACGCATGAAAGGGGGTCTGCAGGAGAAAGACACATGGTCCTTCACAAAGTAATAACAACTTTATTTTTTCCATAGATAAATTGCTGCAGTACAATTATTCCAAAATAAAGGGAAAAGCTGCCAAAAAAATTCTATGTTGAATCATGAATCAGGTATTCATGTGTGCTGAATAAGCCATTTAAGCCATGTAGGATTTTATTCTTTTGTGTGAAATTACTATGTTTTCTTCAAGAAGGTGTGCTAATAGCTGTTGTCCGCTATTTTGGAGAAGCAAAGCACTCTTGAAAAACATATTTTTGACATGCCAGTTGCCATTACATTTAAATGGGTTCAGTGTTCTCCAGCCACCCTATCAGTGCCATGCTTTATACGAGTTATGCTATTAAATCCAACATCACCTCACATAAACCATCGTCAGTATTCTAACCCACATCACATTGCTGTAGAGGAGGTTACAATTTGTGAAGCAGAGGATTATCAGGCCAAATAAATTTTTATTAAAAGGTGGCTATCAGCCTGTAAACAAAGCTGGCACTGTTCTGAACCATTACAAACAAGACACAGATAGCACCCAGCTGTTGTGAATACATTAATTACAGATAAATAGAAAAATTGTTTTCTCACCCTATAAAGCCTATAGTGATTTCTGAAAAGTTTTACTTTTAAATTTACATATAACTTTGGTACTAGGAAAGCTGTCTAGGAAAGATGGGAAAGTTCAGTGAAACCTGGAAACAAATCAACAAATTTCCAAATGATTACTGCAGTAATCCTCAGTCATCCTGCAGGATATTTTCTGTTTTGTATAACATGGAACAATAAGAGAAGAGTTGAAGCAAGGGACCAACATTAACATCTTCAACACACTGTGTTGGTATTCTAGCCAGCGGGAAATTATCTAATCATTTATGGCAGATGGATGTGTGCCTGACATCTGAATTATTTTGTCTTTTTTTAATTTAAAATATTTCTTATTGTTCATTACAATTACAGAGTTTCCTACATCTAAAGGAAAAAAAAAAAAAAAACAACTCTATGTAAGACCTAAAAAGTCTTGCCAAAGAAACAGTTCAAATAAAGAAAATGTTTCACTGAAAAGATTACTTTAAACACCAGAATGTTCAGAAATGTTATTGTATCTTGAAGGTGGTTTGGAGAGAAAGGGTGCATATTTCTAAGTACACTCTATTTTGCTTCTTTGTTCTTTCAATGAAGTAGCTTCCGAACTGTCTTGTATCCATCCCTGAAAACACACATTGAAAGACTGAGAGGGAGATAAGTTACTTTCAGCCCTCATGGGTAATTATCAAAAACTAATAATAATAATAATCTTACAAACAAAACCAAAAACCCTCTCCAAATAGTACAGATGAAGAAGGGAAGCTGAGGACAAAAGCCCGGGAAAAAAAAAGTGAAAAACTCCATCTCTTTTCAACTTAAGAGTTCCCTGAAAGAACATGTGCCCCATATTTTGAGTCTTGATGGAGACTGTTTTGTAACTAGCCACTATCCAACATTCATATCCAAAACTGGGACTTCAAAGTAGCACAAGCGAGGAATTAGGAACCGGGAACCAGGAATTCAGGTAGCTTGGATAGACAACGTGACCAAGATAAACACTGGGACACTGCAAGAGAAATAAGGGCCTTGCAGTCCAACTACCAGTATCTTCTGGTAATACCTGTACATAAATATTTCCCTGATGGAAGCAACAAAGACATTGATTATAGCAGTATAATGGGGAGACTACGTTTGTCACAAATATGAACTAACTATGCTGGCAAGTGTGTGAAAATCATCTAACTCATAAGAATTCCAAACTGGCTATAGTTTCTGGGGATATTAAGGATCGTGGATTATTATCAACAACATAAGAATTAAATGAACTTTTTATATAGCATCATTTAAAAGAAAAAACTGTGAGATGGCATACATTCTCTTTTTTTTCTGAAGAAGAAGAAGCTATTTGTTTCTGTAATCAACAACTTCAATAGTGGCAGAAAATGAAAAAAAAGTAAAAAAAAAATGGGTAAACGTATTTGTATTGACACAATTGCAACTAATATTTGGTGATAAGAATATTTCTCAGTTAAGCACTCCATGCCCCTAACATTTTCCTCTTTCCATTTGCAAATCAGTAGGAAAACAGAAATGTGAAGTGATTCACCATTACTGGCAGATCCTGTGTACTGCATTTCTGTAATAAAGGAAAACTTTCTTTCACTCAAATTTTGACTGAAACTGGAACCAAAACAATGTCTTTTGGAAAATATTTTTGTCAGCATATCTAATTCTCTTCAGAAAATTGACATTTTTTTCACTAGACAGAGTACATAAAGAATTTTTCTTAACATTAGCCTTTAATGTTTCTACTTAAGAATTTTCAGTCTTTGGAAGAAGAAACACTTTCTGCTTTCCATTTGAAGCTTTGAATTTTCTGTCCAGCTTCTAAATTTTTGTCTTGTTTTTGGAGCTAATGAGATGGGGACTTTTTCAAGGTTTTCCCACAAAAGTAAAGAAATTGAACAGTTTATTTTATTTCATTTAGACATATCCAATGAAGATAATTCTCAGTCTTTCAGGAAAGAGTCTTTACCAAAATAAATAAATAAATAAATAAATAAATAAATAAATAAATAAATAAATAAATAAATAAATAAAAGGGATTTATAACAGTATAATTTTTATTATAATGAAAGCTGTCATAGATATGTTCTGCAGAGGACAATGTAACAGAACTTGTTATTTCTAACCCTGTCAATCTAATTTGTTGTTGCTATTCCCTATGGTAGAATTACTGCCAGAGAAACTTGCTAGGAAAACTTCATACAAGTAAGTTGTCGTCAGAATGGAAAAATGAGAAAGAAATTGACCTATCCAGGTCTCACTTTTTTTAGAAGACACAGTATACTTGCATCAGTTGACATCTTCAGAAGTAAAGCAGGTTTAGGGCTGGACTCAGCCATACATCACTTGTTCTTTGACATGCTGAGGATAACTTCGAGACCTGAAGGAAGCTCACTGTGTTTGATTCTGGTGTGTCTGCAGCAGACATTTTGCTATGTGGTCCTAATACTAACACAAAAGATCATGTCTTCACTAACTCATACTGAAGCAGCTCATATGTTCACTGTCAATAAACTGTGTTTCAAAGTCCCCTGAGATTGGTTTCACTGATTTTTCTTTACCCCCATATGCTTTATGGAGCAAGTTTAATGACACTGAAAAGCAGGTAGAAGAAACTTTTACCATGACATTACAGGAATGCTGTCATAATACTGTAATGCAAAATAAAACACAACAATATCTGCAATTGTTTTGGTCATCCTAGAAAATTGGTATTCCAAAGATATGATTACAATATTTACTTTTATAAGGATAAAAAGCAATCTAAGTCGTCTCAGAAATCTTTTATTGAGTTTTGTTGAGTTTACTGCTCTCAGCTGTATACTTCAATAATATCCAAATCTCACTTTTCCTTCTTCTTCCCAGATACAAATATTTCTTTTATTTTCTGCTAGCTGCTCACCTGCTGATGTTAAAAATTTTGAGCAAAATCTAGTTTTGGATATGTTTCTGTAGGATGGCCAGACTGAAACACATTTTGTTTTTAAAGGCACCAACCTCATAATAATGGTGTTACTTGTCTTTTGGAATCTATTTTCAATCCCATTGATCTCAGTTTCTAGCAATTTCCCATTGCAAACATCATGGGTTCAGTAGTCCAGATGAAGATCGATGGCCAGTGAGGGTAAGATGGTACATCACAGGGGGTGGCGCCACAAGCAGTTTTTAAGATATAGACAGGGTTTTTGAATTCTGTATATCACTGCAGAAAGAGACAGGCCTGACAAGATACCTCCCATAATGTTCTTTTATCAAGCTAGAGTTATATTCCTATATTTAAAGCAGGGCTGTAGGCTTGCTGTGAACCACCTTGTAATGTCCAGGTATGCAGACCTAAAGTGTTTAGCATTGGTAATGATGCATTTCAGAAGCCTCAGAGCTAAATGTAAGTCTCACAAAAAGGGAGTTTCATAGTAAATATGGATGGAAGAGGGTATTTTGAGGAATTAATTTGTTCCTAAAGGCTACCTCAGTCAGACAGCTTTGACTTTTCTTGTCATTAACTGGACATTGTAATTGAATTGTCCCTCAGGTTTCTTTTAATAAGACAAGAAAACAGGCAGCAAAACAGTTCATATTGACATATCGGACTACACTTGAATGAGGGTGTCACTATTTCTGCTGGCCTCCAGCAGCAGCATGACCCATCATCCTCTCCCTGCAGCACTGGGCTCCTGAAATAGCTGACAGATTTCCTGCCAGTTGTCATGTGCAACCGTTACACTCATTTAGCCCCCCAGAGCTACAGAGGGAGAAGGCACATTCTGCCACTTACTGGAAATATATATATATATATTATGCAAGGTATAATATTCAGCAGAAAAATAGAAACTTTTTTATGCAGCTAAATACTGCCAATATTTTAAGTCTTGCAATCACCACTGTTTTAACTCCTGCAAGGTCCTGTTTTTTTTGCTACAGCTTTTTTTCCCTCATACTCCCATTGTCCAAGAATTGAAGTCCAGTTGCAACAACAGATATCATCTTCCTGAAAGCTACTACAGGATAGAGAGAGGGAAAAAGAATGCGTCTTTCTCTTACTGACTGCTAATTCTCCATTTCAAGGTTATCACCTGCTTCAATAATTTAATTTTCCATAAGCACTGTGAAAACACAAAATCACATTTTATAATGTGTTTACCCATCAGATAATAAAAGTGTTTGTTTTAAACAAGTACCAGTGAAACCCCTCCTTACTTAGCATCCTTAACATTAGTTTTTATGCTTTTCTCAGACACAACTGCCATGAAACCATGGTAAATGACAAAAACAGCAAAAGGTGATTCAAATGTCAGGAGTGTTTGTTTGTAACAATTCCATATTATAGCACACTCAGAAATGGCTTATCTTCTAGCTATGGATGCATGAAATTCGTATGCGATAAATACACTCACTGAAATAGGAACTTCCAGCAAAATTAGAAAGAATAAATGAAAAATGTATCTTCTTTCAACAGCATCATTTTTACTTATTACTAATCCACTGATACAGGTTTGTAACAGTATTAATGATTAGTGTCACTCTTACAAGGTTTACTGTTACTGATATTATCAGAGAGATTATGCTTGAACCAGGTAGCAAAAGACAGACCAGTAAGATATTTGCAGTTTCTGGAATAGAAACAGTTCTATAAAGAGTCTTTTCCTAATTAAATTTGAGATGACATTTCTAAGTGATATTCCTTGGAATATTCATGCCTCTATCAAGGAACCGGGTGCTATGAACAGTGAAATAGAATTACATTTAGAATGGAATAATTTGTTCATTGCTGCTGTGAATGAAAAGAATGTCTTCAAAGGTTAAATTAGTTAAAGTGATCTCAGTCATGTTATTAAGGCAACTTTCAGATACACTGGCAAAGGAGCATCTCATTAAAAGGACTTAGTCTCTTTAAAGACTTCTGCTTTTTTGACTGGAAAACAGGGTGAAAGGAGCAAAAATGAACTCTAAACAACCGCAACACAAACTATTAAAGTTCAAAGACCTTTTTTCTCTACTTTGAAAAGCTGTATTTCATGTCACATGCTTTTTCTTTCATCAAAATTTCTTTTGACAAGACTCTGGTCCATCCTTTGTGCACAATGTATGTACATACATCCCCTGCTCTTGGCTCCCATGCCTTTTCAGATCTCAACTGCATGTGTCCCCAGCTCTCATGGTCCCACCACAATAGGATGTGTGATTTAAAAAGGCTGCTTCACACTATAGCTGCAGCCCAACTTTAGCACAGCCTGTCAATCTCCTCAGCCATCTGGGATGCCAGCATGGCCTCATGGACATCTCAGCTCAACTGTTGCTGGAATTAGCTAGACCTCACTGTGCATAAGTGTATCTATATATGATGTGAACCTTCTTTTGATGCACCTATAGCTGCATCTCACCTCTAACATTGCGGAAGGGGTGTGAAGAATGCATGCAGACCACCTGCATGCAGACCACCTGCACTTATTAAGCTTGCTGCTTTCAATAGTGTTCCCAGAAGCTGTTTTATAAGAATGCCACATTTCCTGCTGGTAGCGATGGATAGATATTTAGACCAAAAGCAAGAGAAATTTGTGAGTTCCTCACTTTCCATGCTGTATTTCAAGAATGGGATGCAAATTTTGAAAGTTTAGGGCAAGTTCTGCAGTTCTTGCCTGCTGTTGGTGCAACTTCTGTAAACATTATGTTATGCTGTAAAGATGTTAGTTACTGAGCAAGGTTCTATAAACAGTGACCAATCATGACAGGATTTAAGCCATAACAAGATGGTCCTAAAATTGATGTGTTTGCAACTGCATTGCAGTTCATTGTGCCTAAACTGCTTTATAAATATTAATTAAATCAAAAACTCTGCTGATAAAGCAGCATATCTGAGCTCTGGAAAGATGCCATTGTACCATACTCTTATAATTTTAATGCAATTTAATATAATTTAAATTGTATTATATAAATAATATAATGTAAGAGAATGTATAGTATATATGTATGTATTAAAAATAAATTAATTAAACTAGATAATGTGATATGAATACAATTTTTGGATGCAGAGCTCCTCAACAATATGTTGGCTGTTCACCTGTCCATAAGTTCCCCACATTGTCATCCCCTCAAATGTAATTTTGTGGAGTTATTTATTAAAGACACTTTAAAGATTAGAAGCTCTCTTCTATACATAACACAGAATACTGTGAAGAGATACTGTAAATGCAAATCTTTTAGATTTTCCATATTTTGGGGCAAACAGACAAAGCTACACTGTTCTTCTTTCAATCTTTGTAATGGTCATACTAAGCTCCTAAAAGAGTTACATTTTGTAAATGCCACCTGTTTCACATTTACAGTCATTTGAGCAGTTGTACTGTAAGAACCACAGGTGAGCCACAATCAAATTTAGAAAATCCACAATGCATGCATTCCTTTTACTCTCCTTCCACATTCCACACACAGAGGCAAACACACAAGTAAAATAAAGGAGAGAGAGAAAAAAAAAAAAAAAAGGAAAAAGGAAAAAAAAAGCACATTTTGTTATTGGATTGTAAATGAAAAGCATTATGGCAGCAGCTTTGTATTCTCACACAATATAACCATTGTTAAATTAGTACGAAGACACAGGGCTTTGCAATCTACCTAGCTGAAATATCAGTCTGCAGGAAACAATAATAATGATAATAATAATAATAATGATAATGATAATGATAATAATAATAATAATAATAACAATGTTAGAACTTTAAGCCAAAGAAGCAATAGTCAATATTCTTGCCAAATATTTTAACAGAGAATGCTTCCATTTCAGTTTTGAAAATACTGACTGGAGAGCAAAATTATCTTGATAGCTTTCTACCTGAGAGAACGTTTTGCTCAAAATATATTTTCAATGTAAAAACAAGATGAAGACTTCATGAAAAAATGCTGCGTTTGTGACATCAAAGAGAAATTGATATTGCGACATTTCCTCATCTTTCTCAAAAAGAGTAAATGATAAACGCAATATATTAAACAGCCAAAACTTGTAAAATGGACCTTTGTGTTCTTGCTCTTCAGAACAAATTTGGATATTGCTATTTGACAGAAGGCTGTGAATTTTTTTTGGTCCTTGATCCACTATCTAACCATAAAAATAATACATATTCTAAAGAAGAGGCACTGCTTACTGAGTTATCTTTAGATAACCCTGAACTTAAGAAAATAAAGAAAAAAATAAAAAGAAGCAGAAACTCCTTATCTTCTGAATTAGACTGACAAATAAATCATTAAGTGTGTTGTTTCCATTTCCAGCAGCTTTCTTGAGTCTTTCCCCACCTCCTGTCATAGTAATGATAGTAGCATAAAAATAAAGCATCCACAAGAAAGTTTTGTTGCTGCAGAGCAAGCAACAGATTCACACAAATTTCAGATTATAAATCAACAAATTTACATAAAAGTTGGATCTAAAAGGTGTACATTAGCATTTTAATTATCCATAGTTTTTAATTAAACAATCTAAAGTATTAATTCTGTGAAAAATTATAATAGCAACTGTAACTACATCAAGAAAATCTTGATTTCATAGCTGTCATATTCATTTCCTAAATGTTTTATTTATCACATTTTATCTCTTTCCCTCCCTTATTCTGCAACCAAGTAATAGTGGATTTTTTCCCAAAGAAAAAAAAAAAAAACACTAGTCACAAAGCACCATTCAGACATGCTCTGCTGGAAACTGAAATGCCTTTGATGTCGTATGATAGTTGACAGAAAAGTATTAAAAGAGATGCTATATTTGCTAAATATCAGTTCTAGTCTTCTATAGGCAACTGCCTGTGCTCCAGTGACATTTTCTACTAAGATGCATTAAAAAGCAAGTCCCTTGCTAAAAAAGCAAGTCCACTTACTAAACTGTTTGGATTTCATAGAGGGATAGGTTCTATTG
This sequence comes from Anser brachyrhynchus, assembly GCF_964034855.1. Lineage (NCBI taxonomy): Eukaryota > Metazoa > Chordata > Aves > Anseriformes > Anatidae > Anser > Anser brachyrhynchus. The sequence continues at coordinate 105,201,922 of NC_137695.1, forward strand.
ATTTTTTTATATTTCATTTTATTTTATTTTTACAATGAGCAAATCTTGTGACTGTACACCTTCAGTAATTCATCCTTTACTTCTAAGTTAAAAAGCAGGAGCTTTCCCCTATGAATCATAGAATCATAAAATCATAGAATCATAGACTGTCTCGGGTTGGAAGGGACCTTAAAGGTTATCTAGTTCCAACCCCCTGCCATGGTCACCCACTAGATGAGGTTGCCCAAGGCCTCATCCAACCTGGTCTTGAACACCTCCAGGGATGGGGCATCCACAGCTTCTCTGGGCAAAGCTGGGATCATTCAGAAATCTTCTACAAAGGCTCCCTGTCTTTTGGGAGATCTGTAATCTTTGACTATTTCTGCTCTTGTCTTTACATTACTGAGATCAGATGGTCATTATTTTTTAATCTGGGGGATTGTCTCTCTTTCTCAGTGTAGTTACTACCCATATATGTATTTCACATATTGAATTGGCAGGCATCAGCTAACTCACCACTGCAATGCCCAAATTTCATTCATTAACTAGATTTCCATCCAGTTGTTTTGCACTCTAATATTCACTTTACCATGATATCTTTAAATAATTGAATAATTACCCTGTTTTATTCCTGAAAGCTCATCTTTTCACTCCTTCCCAATGGTTGCTAAATATCTTCTTGCTTATGAAGTTTCTCCTTGAAGACACTCACACTATAGTGCTATTATAAGAGCTACCTTCAAGTATAATAGCTTGGAAACCAGAAATAATTTTGCCACTGCGGAACAGAGCCTTGCATGAGTTAATTTACAATGTCAAGAAACATCATGGTGCTCCAGTCCACTGTGCCAAGTTCATTTCAGAATATAAAAAGCCTCCTTTTTAGTAATGCAGTTATGTGAAGAAAATAGCTGAGGTAGCATCACCTTGATAAAACATATTAGTCTTTTGTACTATAGTAGCACTTAATACGTGTCCCTGTAACGTCCTTGTAACTAGGAGAAGTATACTCATGACTGCTATAAAATTATTTAATATCTTAACCCCACTGCAAATCTGATAAACATTGTATTCCAAAGAACATCCATCCACATTCAATAACCCTATTTACAAAGTTCATCTAGAGATTTTTATGTGCTTACTGCTGTGTATTTTCCTGTACAGAAAATACTCTTTCAATATTTTTCCATTATGCAAACAAGTGAAATTGCAACTCCAAACTGCACAAAGATGATTTGTTACTAGAGTGTCAAGGTTGGAAAATTAACATGGAGTGGTCAAGCGAATTGTCTGAACTTTTCTATGGGAAATATATATTTTTTTTTTCCTCCTCTTCTCCCGTATTATTTCCTACGAAGGAGAACCATTGACTTCTAACTCAGTGATTAAGGCTCATTTGATCAGAGGCTCATGTTACCATGACAACACCGAGGGAGCAAACTCAGTTCTGTGAAAGACAACCAAGCTGATGCCAGCCGCCTCCTCACAGAAATCTAGCAGTGCCTCCAGCAGACCTTCTCCATCCAAAGCACGTCCGTGCTTCTCTGGTACTCCCATACCCACTGCAAGGGCAGGCAGGTCCTTTCAGGCTCACAGGACTGCATCCTGAGCAGCATCAAGCAAAAGAAATCTCTGGCAAATGGGATCTGAGGACTGCATGACATTTCTTGCTTCTCATATTCATATCTTGCACACATTAATTTCTCTCCGAACATATTTTTTTTCTGTGAGTCACTTTCCATTTGTATTTTGAAATGGGTGGTCAATGTGCTCACCAGCTCCTAATGACAAACATTTTATCAGAATGTTTTAATGTGTAGCTCCTTCCTGAGGTCACTGTATCCACTTTTCATATCATATGCAAGAAAAGTGTGGATAGTAAAATTTAATGTATACAAATGTTTTATCAAGAAAAAGGTAACTGTCATCTCATTGTCCTAGAAACAAAGGTGGAAGATTACAATAGTAGCCTCCAGTCACATTTTAAAATTATTTTCCTAACCTCAGCTTGCAGCTGGAGTAAGACTGATTAACTGCACTCTATAACATAATAGACTCCCTGCAGCATGGTTTTGTTTAATTAAATAAAGAAAAATTAGCAACTTACTGAAGAAATTATTCAGTATGATATTTCCAGAGATAAAATTTCTAGTCTCGTTTGTTGTAATTAGTATCTTATTGTGAAAAAAAAAGCGAGGCCACACCTGGAGTGCTGTATTCAGTGTTGGGCTCCCCAGTACACAAGAGATGGACTCACTGGAGAGAGCCCAGGCGAGTACCATGAAAATTATTAAGAGCTTGGAGCATCTCTCATACAAGGAAAGGCTGAGGGAGCAGGGATTCTTCAGCCTGGAGAAGAGAAAGCTCGGGGCGGCCTTACGACCTTATCAATGTGTATAAATACCTGGGAGGTGGAGGAGGAGGGCAAAGGAGACAGGAGAAAGCTGTTTCAGTCAGTGCATGATATGGTTGGCAGCTCTGCAATCAATGAAGCTTAACTTTTACTAACACTTGCAGTTTTCAAGGTGATTTGATAAGCATAATTAAACTTCAGAGCTTTACACATCAAATCACAGTACAGAACAAGAGATATCACCATTTAGTAAAGATGCATATATCTGAAGAAATACTGAATTATCCAGGGTGCTATAATCTGATCCAACCTAGAAATGTACAGGATCTCAGGAAGTCATTTGGGAAAGCTGCTAGGGAGCCACTTCTGATTCCTTTACAATTAGTTGATCTCCAGTTCAGATATCAGCGTAATTTAAACTTGCTAGATTTGAATACAGTGGAGAATGAGTCACTCCCTTGTGTAAGCATTTTTTTTTTGAAAAGAATATTAAAATCAGAGCTTTTCTTATAGCTGTGGCCACAACAGAACACTTCTCTTCTGTATTTAAATGTTGAAAAGAAGAAAAAGATCTGCTAAGAGACCACACAATTACAGAAGATAGAGAGATGAAGGGTAGGGAATGAACAAAGAAAATACAGGGGAAGGAAAGTAGATAAAATATAATTAAAACAGAAAAACAAAACAAAACAAAAAGACTTACTAGGGAGATTTAGAATATTTAGATATGAAAACAATACGTATTATAAATGATGCTACCAGCAAACCAAATTCATGAAGGATTCAGTCAGGGAAAAAAGTGATGAAATGATATCATGAAATAAGCCAACACTTCATTAAGAAGAAAATTTGAAAAAGAAACTTAAGAGGTGAGTAAGATTTAACTCTAAGAACTAAAGTAGATAATAGTCTTTGTGATTTTCTCCCTGTTGTCATCTGCAATAGGGATCATTTATTTGAACCTCTACTGTAGGATATAGGTTGGAATGAGGACACTGGCCCCTGGCAGGTGCCGAGGAGAGGAGAGGAGAGGAGAGGAGAGGAGAGGAGAGGAGAGGAGAGGAGAGGAGAGGAGAGGAGAGGAGAGGAGAGGAGAGGAGAGGAGAGGAGAGGAGAGGAGAGGAGAGGAGAGGAGAGGAGAGGAGAGGAGAGGAGAGGAGAGGAGAGGAGAGGAGAGGAGAGGAGAGGAGAGGAGAGGAGAGGAGAGGAGAGGAGAGGAGAGGAGAGGAGAGGAGAGGAGAGGAGAGGAGAGGAGAGGAGAGGAGAGGAGAGGAGAGGAGAGGAGAGGAGAGGAGAGGAGAGGAGAGGAGAGGAGAGGAGAGGAGAGGAGAGGAGAGGAGAGGAGAGGAGAGGAGAGGAGAGGAGAGGAGAGGAGAGGAGAGGAGAGGAGAGGAGAGGAGAGGAGAGGAGAGGAGAGGAGAGGAGAGGAGAGGAGAGGAGAGGAGAGGAGAGGAGAGGAGAGGAGAGGAGAGGAGAGGAGAGGAGAGGAGAGGAGAGGAGAGGAGAGGAGAGGAGAGGAGAGGAGAGGAGAGGAGAGGAGAGGAGAGGAGAGGAGAGGAGAGGAGAGGAGAGGAGAGGAGAGGAGAGGAGAGGAGAGGAGAGGAGAGGAGAGGAGAGGAGAGGAGAGGAGAGGAGAGGAGAGGAGAGGAGAGGAGGCTTTCTAGTGTATCAGCTGTGCCAGGATGGGGAAAGAAGCCAGGAAAGGATGGTGGACAACCATGGTGGACAACAGTGTCCATCACCAATTGATAACAGGCAGATGAGAGGACTTCTTCTATCTGAAGAAGTCGTGTATTGCAATATCCCTTAAAGTACAGCCTTCTTTGCTGTTTGCAGCTGAAGCAAAGGGGTAATTTACTGCAATGTAGCCACAATGTTTTGTTCCCTGGTGTGTGCAGGGGTTCACCCTCCAAAAGTTAAATTTCTGTCTCAGTTTCTGCTTTCTAATTCAACTGGATTCTTTCTAATCCAACTAGATTCTTTCTAATCCAACAGAGTTGAGCCCTCATGAAGTCACTAACTGAGCAGAAGAGCTTTTATATGTGTAACGACTTTGAGTTTACTGAACTGAGGGGCCTCCTGAGGCTCCCTGAGTAAGAGATCTAGTGCAGTGGAAGAGCTGGGAGCAGTGCCATCTCTTCCAGTAGTTAATAGATGACTTTGCCATTTTCTGGAAGTATATCCCAAGTTCTTGCATAAACCTATAGCACAACAAATACATTGTTGATGTTCCTAGTATTTTGAAGGTAACCTTATACAGGAGAGATTCAAAGAGCTCTGTGGATTGCTATTATTCTCTAATAGCAATCAAAGAAGAAAATTAATTTTAATAACTTTGATCACACAAATGAACCTCTGTGTGTAATGGGTGCTTCTACATTATGCAAGAATCCATCTGCGCTGAAAGATTGTTGAGTTTAGTGGGCTAGAGGTCACTTTTAAGAAAGGAAGAAACAAATGTGAAATGTGAATAAAAGCAATATGTATATGGGATTACATTTTGTAGTTATAAAAACAACTAAAACAGAAAAACAACATTAGCAGAAAATATGACCTCTGTACTAAATATCAGTAGATCATCTGTTAACATCTTGGAAAATTTTAGAACTTACTGTGTTCCCAGTCTTTCTGGAAAATGACAGCTATAAGTTTTCCCATGCCCTTACGCTTTCTCTGAGTCTGCTTCTGTTTCAGGAAAAATAGTAGGCTTTAGAAACCATAAGCCTTTTCATTCTTCAACATATTTGTTATCCCATCATTCTTGCAAGAGAGTCAAAGAAAACAGATAAAATTAAAACTGATATTTTCAATTGACAGGAAAAAATAAAATATTAGAAAATGCTAATGTTTAACTTTGACTTAAAGAACAGAAAGGACTAATATTATTACCATAACCATAACTTTTCCAAACTGCCACATGTATTAAAATAAACTTTTGTTTGCCAGTAGTAGTACTCATAGCATTTTACTTATGTTTATGAGCTTTGGAGATAATTTGTCCTACCTTTTAAATACTTCTTCTTGATATCCAAACAAATAGTATTCATGCTATGTAGTTATGAAGAACAAGTTCCATACATACACACATAAAGTAATTCTCTACTTCTAGGCCTGTGCTTAGAATGCCAGATATACGGACCACCATTTTTAGAAATAGTCAGCCTGTCCAGGACCTAAGTTCACCTGAAGATAATATATTCATCTTTCAGCATCCAGAAAGATCCAGCAGTAAATGCTGACAATGAGCATGTTTCCAAAACTAGCTGCTGCAATGCTGGTGAGCTGCTAGCAAGTGCCTCTACTTCCTGGGGACCCATAGCTCCAACACAGATGCCTACAATTTGTCAACCCCATTTATTCTGTTATTCCACCGTTACCAGTAAAACAAGACAACACAAGTGTCCTAAAGTTGTCTAGCTCCCATATCACAGAGCACAAAGCTCCTCTTGAGTCCTGTAGATAATTGTTTATTCCAAAACAGTTTCTCTGAAAATGTTCTTGTTTTGGAACAGTGCATTCCAATGATGTTCTATTTTCCAAGTTTTTGTGCACCAGTCTAATTGCAGCTAAAAGGCTCAACCACCTGTTTTGCCTTCTGCACATTAGCAATATTTATATGAGGAATTCATTCAGCTGTTTCTGTTTTAGTGGTTTGGAACTCAGCAGAAGACCTACATTGTCTCTGAAACACCACAAAGCACGCACTGGTGTTCATATGTATGTCCTCCTGGGCTGCTGTGCTCTTTAGCTGTGGTGCACCACTCAGCTCTTTTCACATAAATTCTTTAAAAAGAGGAAGAGAGACTCTAATCAACTTCCAGGCCGAGCTGGTGGAAGAACTAGCTTAAAACAGCTGGTGAGAACAAAATGCTGCTCCTTTTTTTCTTAAATGTTCTAGTAATCAGAACAACAGTGATAATGCTTAATGTATCATTACTGGTCTCAAAGCTGGTACACAACAAAGTATATAGGTCAACTCAGTGACTCAAACCATTCATTTTCATACCCTGAAAACATTTTCAACTGAATGGTAACATCCAGTTACCTTTAGTCATTTTTCAAGGTTTTCTATACAACTGTGACAACACAATATTTCTTCAGTTCTTTGTTGTGTGCATTTTGTTGTGTTTTTTTTTTTTAATTTTTCCCTTTTACTTGATGACAAGTAACAATTACAAGAAAGGCTCATGCAGCAGCTAATATGCAAATCCACAACATCTCTGACAGACAGGGAAAAGAGAACAGTGTTTGAAAGTAGCAATGAAGAGAGGAATAAATATTTCCTCAATGACATTGCCACATACATTATATAAAAGTGTTTAAGACCAGGTTGGATGGGGCTTTGAGCAACCTGGTCTAGTGGGAGGTAACCCTGTCCATGGCAGGGGGTTGGAATTCAATAATGTTTCAGGTCCCTTCCAACCCAAACCATTCTGTATGCATACATGTACTAAAATCCTATTTACACCTGTAGAGAAGTGGGTCATACTTTTAGCATGCCAGTTTACACAGGATGAAATAGGTGAAAAATAGGTAGCCATTGTCATGAAGAGCATGTTTTAAACAATTTTTTCTTCCATTTGGAGTATTTTCCCTATTAGACTGGAGACAAATGACTAAGTATTCTTAAATATCCTTGTGTATTTTGGGGGTAAAAATGTATAGAAAACCCCATTCTCTGGGCACATTAGAGGTAAATAGCTGGTAAAAGATTCTTTATTCAGATATACCACTACAGGGAATCCTGCATCCAAAAGGATGAGCATTTGTGCTACGTCTGCTAGCACCTGCATTTTCAGTTGAGAAAACCCTGCATTATTTATATTTTATTTATCATATCACCAAATGCCTCAGGCTCTTTCCTCCCTGCATCTTGCACATTGCCTTTTCTAAATCAAGAAACTCAATTGCTCCCTCTGTTAAGACCAAAAGATCATCCACTCAGTTTATAAATGTGATTTTTTCTAGATGAAAAAAATTATGCTAATATCCATTAACTATTTTAAGCATAAGCTGTTTTGTTCAATTCTTTTTTTTTTTTTTTTCTCTCGTATAGTGGTGAGCTCTGATTAAAACCATTACCATTAGGCTATTCCAAGTAAGCAGTTCAGAAATTATAGCATGCAGGGAAAACCACTGATTTTTTTGTGGTAGCAGATCACTCCATTAAAATGGGCACAATTTGACCTTCTGACAAACTGAAGTAGGTTTTTCATAAAGTGTTCATGAAACAAACCAAACCTTTCTGGGTATGAAAAGTCAACAACCGTTGCAACTGGTGCCATATGGCACTGTGGTGTTTCAATCCTTTCTTTAGCAATTTACTTGTAACATGTATTAAATTTCAAAAACAATATGATTCAAAATAGGATTTTACAGGGAAGGACTATAATGATGATTTTTAAAGCTGTGATGTATATGTGGGTGTGTTCACGTATAAAGAAGGAATATATAAGAATTTAAAATCATTAAAACTAAGGGGGTTCTTGATGTGCAAATCTCCTTACCATCAAGGCTCAAACATTCAATGTTAAGCAAATGTCCTTAGCAACAACAGCAGACACACTGCAATTTTAACCCATTGGAAAATCTCATGTAATTATTATCTTATTTTTTTATTTTTAATTAAGGGTTAATGCTTAAAGTTTTATAATAGATTTGCATGGAGCTGTGGCTGAGTCCAAGGCACAGTCTATCACCCTAACTCAAATTACTTTCAGCACAATTTCTTAAAATTTGTAGGGTATCGTAAATGGACATGGGAGGAGATTGGCATGAGCTTTCACAGCAGTGCATGAAGATTCAGAATAGAAAGAGGATAAGCTAGAAGTGCGATCTTAGCAGCACACTTTCAGTCACTGCTTAGTTATGTGTGATTTTCTGCTGGCTTGTACTAGCTCTTGCCTCCCTCTAGAGTCATTAGTCTTACACTTACTTCTCTCAGAAAAACTAATTCTTTTTTCTTTCTTTAAAAGTGGACGTGAAATATTTAGAAAAAAAATCTTTGTTCCACATAGACTGAAAATGTACACCAGTGGCTGTCCAATAGACTACAGGTCTCTTGCCACTTCCTTGTCCCTGACATCAACACAGCTCCTCGAAGCAGGCCTACTTAGGTATTGTGCAGGCTTGACCAAAAGTTAACATTGACCTGACTGGTCAGGACTGGACAGTACATGCTGTATCCAAAGAATGACCAGGACAGGACTATAATAACTGAAGATATCCTTTTAGAAACTTTTACTAAGAGTTTTTATATTGTATTGGCAAATTTCAAGTTTCTTTCATTTTCCAAAGAGAAAATACGTCTGCATTCCCCTGGAGATGAATTAAATTTTAGAGTAGGAATAAAGTCCTCCACGTGGGACAACTACAATTAACTTACTTATATAAGCATAGTTTAATGAAAAGCCATGACTGTTTAATGATATTTAATAGTTTGCATTTAACACCAATCTTTTTGTCATTTCTGAAAGATCCATCTCTTGATAGTGTAAAGGTCAGCATACTTATATCCTCACAATTTTATACCATATAATATGCTACGTTGATTGCCATGTAAAATCACCAATTAACTTTGCTTTTTTACAAAGGACAGGAGATTTCTGTTCATAGTCCTTACATTAGATACTGCACAGCTGAAGGTAAAACATCAAGAGTGGTTCTCAAGTACTCTTCTATTGCCAATGTGTGTGCAGATTTTTTCCAAGCAGCAAGAGAGTAGATCACTATGACTTGAAACTCTTTCAATTCTATCTCACTCAGACTTCTGAGTGAGAAAGAAATACAGTATTGTACCTTCTAGTAAAAGCAAAATTGAGAATTTATAAAGTGCTGTATAAATCTAGCATGCTAGATTTTCCTTATTACCTCCCCACAATCAGCTTTTTAAAAACCCTCTTATTCCAAATGTTTGTTTGTTTGTTTTTTTGTTTTATATATATTTTTATATATGATTTTCACAATTTGTTTTGTTTCATTGTGAGTTCTCAAGGAAAGGGTCTGTTCACATATCTGCTCCAAAGGATTCCAAACACACTCTTCACATGTAACAAAAAGCAGAATGTCACCCGTCTGCCTGTCCTGGAATGGGAGGTAATTGGAATGTCCTCTTGCATTGTGATTATTCTGTTCAATAAATTTTCATTTATATATTTTAAATGCAAGCTTGAACTGAGAATCTAAATCTGGCCTGTGACTCCAATGTGTTTCTACACACCTGAATCTCAAGAACAAATGTGAAACCTCTAAATTTTTAAAATTTCATTTATAATTAGATATTGCAGTCCAAGTTCAAAATTTTTATTTTCTGGTTTAGATTCAATGAGTCTCTCTATTGCTGTCATACTAGGTGACAGATTTACTTTTTGTAATTATTGGTGAGAGACTCCTTTAATACCATTTGAAAATTGTTTAATCAGTAATTCATTCAATGAAATCCACAATGAAATCCAGAGAAAGAGAGAATAGCAGTAATATATAAAGGAAACAGTGCACCTGAAAAATTAAGATTTAGGATAATTTTTATTAAAGACATGGCAGTACTAGTGAAAGGTCCACCCAAGAGGGACTGTAGCAACAGTCCTCAACAAAGAGAGCAACAACTAGTTAGTCTACTTACAGATGTAGCACAGTTGACTGTGAAAACATGCAGGGGAAGTAAATGAAAAATACTTCTTCTTAACATCAGCATCACAAACATGGCCTTTGCCAATACGTCTCTTGCAGAAATTAAATTTGTCATTTATTAGCAATGGAAAACACAGCCTGGTTTCTCATTGGAAGAAAGGACTAGTGCACACAAAAGTGCAGCAGCCTGATAGCCCAAAGCAGAAGCCAATGATCGCAGCAAGTAAAGAACAGGAAAAAATTGCAAAGGAAAGGTCAGTCTTGTATCAAAACATGTTTCCTGAACAAGATTCAGAAATTCAAATTCTCATTTGTCATTTTTATACTCAAGTAATGGGGAATAGGCACTTACAGACTGAGCCACATCTCATTAGCAACCTCTGAAAATCATCCTGTGTCTCCTGAATGTATATAGTTTTAAATCAGTGCTGATGTTTCCTGACAGTCCCTAGCACAGCCAGTTCTCATATCCTTCCACCAGACAGCACAGTGTTAGCACGCATTCCACACATGGACTTGTTGCAAGAGATGTGCTGCTTTTCCTATCCTTAACTAGTTCACTTTGCTAAATTCAGCTTGAGAATACCTTTCATATTTTCAAAAGAAGACCACTGTATTTCTTCATTTCTGAAGCATAATTTAACTATTTTACTGTCAAAGTATAAATCATGCTCTTGTAGTGGGAATCAAGAATTCAAATTCTCATTATTTCATGTAGGGAATTTCATTTTTTTTTTAACAAAGATCAAAACTGGCATTTACTGTGAAGTGAGCAATTATAATGCATTGGAAATGTCTGCATCAGCTAGATTAAGTCTGAATAGTTTTTTACTCCTACGTGGATAACAGCATTGAGACAAGAGTTCCTTTACTCTGCAACTCTCTCTACTACAATTAGACAGGATAGCTACCAGACACTGGAGCGGAGCTGCTTCCCTAGTGATTTGAATTCCCCTCTGTGATATTCTGGAAAGTGAGGAGCTTTCTGAAAACCCACATCGTGCTCAGAGATCCCACGTTTTCCAGACACCTTGCTGTCTACTATTCTGGCTAGGCTAGCAGCTACCATACAGAATTTGCTCAGAAAGAATCAAGCTAGGACATCGGATTGTTACCTGAGTTATAACAAACTCATATCTGCCTGTGTTAAACCTTTCCAAAAGAAGTCTAAAGCTCCTCTTAACCACCTGAGGATAAATGATGTGGATCAGAGATGACTCATTGTGAAAATAGGCTCAAGACCCAGGCTTTCTTCAGAGTGTAGACGTGCCCTTGTATTTATTTCAATGCACCTTTGTGACCATAGGTGTACCCTTTTTTCTTCATTTCTTCAGATAACTATTGATCCTCAGCAAGCATGCGCACTGTTCTCTTTCCAAGCAATTTACGCAGTTCTTCTGCCATTCACAAACACCCACTCATCCCTGCAGGATGCCAGTCTTTTTACCTTCTGCTGGTTTAAATTCAAAACCTCAGCTGATTAAACTGCATATGTTCCTCCTACTATAAGATTTACCAGCAGGATTCATTTTGTTTCGTTCTTTCTTTCATCAACTCTCTCATTTTTTCTGAGTTGAAAAATGCTAATAATATTTTATCAGCCAGGCAATACCTACCCATCTAGATAGCATTCTTTAGCACAGCAGCTACTGAAATAACCCATACTGTACTGGAAATAGTCTACTTGATATTTTTTTTCCAGACAGTATATTTTTCTGTGAGTTATGGGACTAAAAGTTACTCACAGATAGAATCATTAATATTTTTATGTTTATGGGCCATGAAGGTTACAAACAACAGGCCAAATCCCTACCTCTTCTACTTTGTTTCGCTTTGGCAATATTCTCAGTTTGATTAGTCATTTTTGCAACAGAAGGTCAGATCTTGAGATCCTTATTCTGTCCTTTTCAGGTGAATGCTAGCTGAACTCCACCAATAAAATAGAGACCAAAGGATTACATCTGATCCTGAGTGCAGTCTCCAGTTTGATGTGTTTCATCTTTAGCACTGACAGGTTTGCTCTTCAAGTAAAGATATTTGAGCTGATATTCTGAAACAAAATTGTGGAGCCCGTGTCTTCTTTCCACAGAGCCCAGGCTTGGTGGTGTCCTATCATCTTCATATTACTCCTGAATCTGAGTTGGGTCCTTGAGTGAATATAAGCAGGTTATAGGGCTAGAAGTTTTCAAATATCAAATACAATCCCTTGATACTGTGTGTGATAACAATAAAATCCCTTTCATAAGTATAATGACTGTTTATTGTCTTTGTGTTCTTGTGATCCTTAACAGTACGATCGACCCAATGAGTCCAAATAGAAAAGGTGCATGCTTGGCTTTTTCTAGTGGATGCATTACCCATAGGCAGAAAAGATTCCATTTTTTGATCAGGCAAAATTCATTTATTATTCCTTGATCTTTTTTCAGTTTTAGCATTTGAGATTTTGAGGTCAGAAAACAGAGCCAAAACAGTCACACACAAGAATTTTCATATTCTCCTCTATATACCAGAGATTAGATCCATGGTTTCCTCTACTCTCCTGCTTCTCCACATCTTCACCAGATGATGGTCTTGTAATACCTGCAGATTGCCCATACAGGCTGGGTTTGTGGCTCCCATAAATAAGGTAAACAGATAATTTTGTGGAAGGTAAAATGGACTAACAGCGTGACAGAGGTCTGTGCAAAGGTTTACAGAACTAAGGTTTGAAAGAAGGACCAGTACTGATAGATAATATTGATGGGATATTTATAATTACTTGATAGTTATTTATCAAGTAAGCATAAATAAATAGAACCCACTTTTTCTTTGGGGGGGGGGGGGGGGTAAATACCTGGTGGATAAAAATGCAGTCCTACTGAATTGTTTAATTTATTTATATAAAATATCTGAGAAAGTAGCTCTCTATTCTTAAAATCCATTGAATCTGAAAAACCTATTTTAGCTACTCAAAATGTTGAATTAATTCATCAAGCATAAATACCTGTTAGTTAAGTTCACCTTGCTTTAATTCTACCTCCAACAAAGGTTCTGTTAATGAGAATTTTCTATTTAGTAACGTGTTTCCCCACAGGATCTCTAATTAGACTGTACATATATTTTCTCCTACTGAGTAAACTGCAGTATTGATAGCTACTCTTGCCACACAGATACATCTAACAAACATGCCAAAAAACAATGTGTTTTTCAAAACAACAAATTCTACCCAGGCAGCAGCTAATTGGAATTTAGGAAAAGATTATCAGCTTGTGAAGACTAATTCATAAAAATGAATACAACAAGGATGATACAAAGCCATTTGGAGTTCAGAGGTAAACAGCTGAGAGAGACAGTACCCTTTGGGTACAATATGTAAATTTTAATCTTACATTCTGGTGGAAGGGGATGGGGAGCAGGATGTGGCCTTCGCTATCCATGAGGAAATGGTTGACGACCTGCTACGGAGCTTGGATGTGCGCAAGTCGATGGGGCCGGATGGGATGCACCCGAGGGTACTGAAAGAACTGGCGGAGGAGCTGGCCAAGCCGCTTTCCATCATTTATCGGCAGTCCTGGCTATTGGGGGAGGTCCCAGTCGACTGGCGGCTAGCCAATGTGACGCCCATCTATAAGAAGGGCCGCAGGGCAAATCCGGGGAACTATAGGCCTGTCAGTTTGACCTCAGTGCCAGGAAAGCTCATGGAGCAGATTATCTTGAGGGTCATCACGCGGCACTTGCAGGGCAAGCAGGCGATCAGGCCCAGTCAGCATGGGTTTATGAAAGGCAGGTCCTGCTTGACGAACCTGATCTCCTTCTATGACAAAGTGACGCGCTTGGTGGATGAGGGAAAGGCTGTGGATGTGGTTTACCTTGACCTCAGTAAGGCTTTTGACACAGTTCCCCACAACATTCTCCTCAAGAAACTGGCTGCTCGGGGCTTGGACTGGCGTACGCTTCACTGGGTTAGAAACTGGCTGGATAGCCGGGCCCAGAGAGTTGTGGTGAATGGAGTCAAATCTGGTTGGAGGCTGGTCACTAGTGGTATCCCCCAGGGCTCGATACTGGGGCCGGTCCTCTTTAATATCTTTATCAATGATCTGGATGAGGGCGTCCAGTGCACCCTCAGTAAGTTTGCAGATGACACCAACCTAAGTGGGTGTGGCGATCTGCTCGAGGACAGGAAGGCTCTGCAGGAGGATCTGGATAGGCTGGAGCGATGGGCTGAGGTCAACTGTATGAAGTTCAACAAGGCCGAGTGCCGGGTCCTGCACCTGGGGCGCAACAACCCCAAGCAGAGCTACAGGCTGGGAGATGAGTGGCTGGAAAGCTGCCTGGCCGAGAAGGACCTGGGAGTATTGGTTGATAGTTGGCTGAATATGAGCCAGCAGTGTGCTCAGGTGGCCAAGAAGACCAACAGCATCCTGGCCTGTATAAGAAGCAGTGTGGCCAGCAGGTCTAGGGAAGTGATTGTCCCCCTGTACTCGGCTCTGGTGAGGCCGCACCTCGAGTACTGTGTTCAGTTTTGGGCCCCTCGCTACAGGAAGGACATGGACGTGCTCGAGCGAGTCCAGAGAAGGGCGACCAAGCTGGTGAGGGGTCTGGAGAACAAGTCTTACGAGGAGCGGCTGAAGGAGCTGGGATTGTTCAGCCTGGAGAAGAGGAGGCTCAGGGGCGACCTTATCACTCTCTACAGGTACCTTAAAGGAGGCCGTAGAGAGGTGGGGGTTGGTCTGTTCTCCTACGTGCCTGGTGACAGGACGAGGGGGAATGGGCGAAAGTTGCGACAGGGGAGTTTTAGGTTGGATGTTAGGAAGTACTTCTTTACCGAAAGGGTTATTAAGCATTGGAACGGGCTGCCCAGGGAGGTGGTGGAGTCACCATCCGTGGAGGTCTTTAAAAGACGTTTAGATGTAGAGCTTAGCGATATGGTTTAGTGGAGTACTCAGTGTTAGGTCGGAGGTTGGACTCTATGATCTTGAGGTCTCTTCCAACCTAGAAATCTGTGATACTGTGTGATACTGTGATTCTTTTTGTGCCAAGAGATATGCAGACTTTTGCTAGATACATGGAATGTATTAAATGGGAAGAACTAGATTCCAGTTTTCAGCAGTTTCCATTATCACCTTCATGAAGGAAAGCATGGTTTGTGAACAACATAGATTTCTTTCTTCTTACTCTGTGCATCTTCCCTTGTTTGAGAAATATCCAAGGCCAAATTACCCAGCAGCATAGACTAGCTGTTGTGGCAACCATAGCCTGTGCCCAGATGTCTGTGTCCAACATTTTGTGGCCATATGTATGTATCCAACAGAATGACTATACAAGTTTCTGGTGGTTGTTTCTTTTCCTCTCCATTGCTGTTGACAGGTAGTATGTAAGAGTTATGGGTTTTACTGGAGACCAAACTGGAGCCCTAAACAGAAGTAGAACAGTATTTATATAATACTCGTGTGCTATCCTTAAAAGAACCAAGGAAAGTACTCTGGCCCTGCTCATGAAGTACTGTCTAAGGGATCTAATCAGTGAAGGCTGAGGGAAGAAGTGCAGGCTATTACCCAGAAAAAGGTTTATCTCCAAGTCGTACTTCTCCAATAGTATGCTGAGTTTGGAAAGGTTCTTCCAGAACTTATTAAACCTGTAAAAGGTTATTCCTTTTTGCTGAATATATCATGAAGGTCTTTTCTAAATAACAGTAAGTGATTCTTTTTTCAAATTTGACAGCTAAGAAAAGCATATGATTTTAAAGCATTGAATCTCTTTTCTGCAACTCAGGGGGTTCTGGTACAGTGCGAACAGTTTTGAATACAAATGTGCAATAAACTGCCAATTATGAAAAGAATCCAATTAGCTTGTTCTTGAACACTGAATATTTGCTTTGCATACACATTCTTTATTATGCATTTGAAGAATAAGAAAAAGGTAATTGTGGAGATCACAGGAGGGAGGATTTTTTTCTTGCTTTCAAAAGCAAAGGAGATCCAAAAGCTTTGGGATATATTTGGTTCACAGTGATGGGGGTGGGGGAAAGAATGAAAAAGAGAAAGATAGTAGGAAAGCAATGCTATTATTAGAAATGTCTGAAAGGGCTGCTGGTTTTGATTTAGGTTTAGGATTAAGTTTATATTAGAATCCAAGTTATTTCTGCTCCTTGGTGGACCTGCAGAATTGGGAACAGAGCTAGGGTCCTTATTCAGATGTTGAAATTAATGTTTGTTTGTTCTTTGCTAGATGTGATCCTTGTTAGATGAAAATTACGATATTATGAAAAGCTAGTTTGAATATTCCCTTTTATTGATGCATGGTTTTGCACAAGAACATTATAAAACTTTTCCTCTTATAGTTTACCTGCAACATTCCTGTTCTCATCAGTTTCTTACCTAAGACCCACTTCTTTTTTAACACAGTGCATTGAATAACTTTCTATCAACGTTGCCTATTTCATTTCTTCTTTTATTTAGGTTTGTTTGAGAGGTCTTTCAGTAAAGCTGGACTTAATGTACATTCTGAAATCTACTGTAGGTATTTGGAGTAGCTTATGAGTAGTTTATGAAAAAGAGAGAGCAAAATTAAGCAGTCACATTACTTATTTGCATGCCTGGACCATTGATACTACTGTATCTGTCAATGCTCTTGCTTACTTTGTTGGGGAAATAGGAACCATTTACTTTATTTACCAGTGCTACTAAGCAAGCAACCACTAAAAACTCAATAGTGCTTGCACAAAAAAAAAAAAAAATAGAGAAAAACCACTGCTCTTAATGTCTTAATGTCTGACAACTTCAGTGGGAGAAAAGGGATATGTTGTTTATCCCAACTTTATATATACCTGTGTATTTTTTCTCTAAGTGA
The DNA here is from genome assembly GCF_964034855.1 of Anser brachyrhynchus. NCBI lineage: Eukaryota > Metazoa > Chordata > Aves > Anseriformes > Anatidae > Anser > Anser brachyrhynchus. The sequence goes on from NC_137695.1 coordinate 105,218,711, forward strand.
AGCCACAAATATTCTATCATCTCTGTTTTCAGTAAGACTTCTATGCCAAAACAACCTGTTTTTCTGCCTCCAGAGGGACTAGCTAAGCTCACTAAATTCTTTTAAGAGGTAATTAAGTTAGCATTAGGAGCATTAGGAGCTGCATGTAATACTGCGTTTACTCAGCTTCTATAAAATATTCATAGCAAGGAACTGACCATTTTTGATTTAATGGTATAGGGGCCAAACTTTCAAACTGAGCTCTAAAATTAGTGGCGGTAAATTTTAGTGCCTGCCTGCCTCTCTTTTCCAAACAGGAAAAAGCACACATGGTAGGAGAACTAAGCTGAATTCTGCTCTACACCTGGATAAATCCGTTTAACTCTGAATGATTCATTGTGATGCATGTCAATGTAGCTTTTGACCTGTGAAGCCGAGGAGTGAAAGGGAAGCATGCCCTGCTGTTAAAAGCAAGCTGTATCTGCCAGAGACAGACTCCCTTTCCTTGTTGCTTACCATCCTTGCGTGCAAATTAGGATGGTCATTTCTAACACAGTCCACACAGCCTGCAGAGCTGCAAGGCAGTTGAGATTCAAAACTACAATGATATAGTGTTTTAGAATGTGGCAAAAGGCAACAAGATGAAAACTCACAAACAAAAGCCACAGCGAATGAATTATACTCCTAAAAAATAAACTTAACTTGTTGCTTGACAGGTGAGTATGAAAATAAAACTGCCTCGTAGATCTGCCCAGTAACAGGACAGATAGGAATTCCATGCTGGTGTGTTCTCCAGATCCTGCTGGATTACTCAAAACTAGACCAGATATGCAGATTGAAGCATCTCTTGTATTATTTTGTAGGTGAATTAATAAATGCAGAGGGACAGGATTCCTCATTAGAGGTTAAGTTAGTGCCAGTGCAAATGGATGAACTGATAATAACAGCCATGAAAGCGATGAAAGAGTGATACAGGAATATCCATATCATTAGAGTGATACAGGAAATTAAAGGAAATGAGTGATATATGAAATTATATAGGAATAGGAAATGAACAGAAAAGAAAAAGATCTGATTGAAATCAAATATATTTTTCAAAATGTATTCTGTACATGCAAACTGTATGTAAAAATACAAAATTTATTTTTAATGTTGTAACATGATAGAATAAGATAACAAAGATAGATAAAGTTTTATAAATTCATTCATTTTTTAAGTACCTCATAGCAATGAAAAACAGAGGAAGGCAGCACAGTTATATACAGCAGTGTCAATATGATGTTAAGCATTATAAAGGAGATAAATAAGAGTCTTAAATGCAAATAAATATCCCCTTAAAAATAGTAAAGAGTTGTCAAATTCTTGCCTGAATTCTTCAAATTCTGCATGACAGTCAAAGCAGAAAGGTTTCTGGTTTACCAGAAACCATACTCTCATCTTTTTATTCTGCCTTCTACCTACTTGGTCACCGTGCTGATTTTTCTTTTTTCAACACACTTTATCATGGTTATTAAAGTCTGCCTTTAGCAGTTCTCTGCTGAATCTCAGTTCCCTCACCAGGGCCAGCATTCAGTGTAGGCAGCACACAGGCAGCACCTAGAAGTATGGTCCCCAGCCACTAGGCAGTACAAGCACCAATCAAGTATTTCCTTGCATTATTTTTCTGACCATAAGTTCTTAAATTCCATTTCCATCAGTTGTCTGTTTATTTAGCAATATAAGCTCAGTTAAAGGATTTGGTCCATTGTTTTTCCTTGGAAATTAAACCATTAGAAATTTTACCTGTAAAGGCTTTCTGTCCTCTTTGGTATATCTTTTATAAGCAAGTTCCGTAAGGCTAAAAACAAAACAGTACAATTGCTTAAGTACTTTTCACCCATACAAGTTTCATACAAAAGTTCTGTAGAGAGCTTCTACCCCTCTCCCTGCGTCTTTTATTTTACTGTTAAAACTGTGAAATCTGTTGTTGTCTGTTACAGGTGCACTTTCTAAAAAGGAGATCCTCTATAATCTCAATCATTTTTACCTAATGGCGTTTCACAATGTCAGGAGAATGTCTGACCCGTTATTATAAAATCAGACATTCAAAAAATGTAATAATCAGTCAATTTCTTCCAGGGAAAAATAGGATTTCTGTGGACAACAGCAGGATTTCTGTGGAGTATAAAATAACAATGAATAAATAAATAAAATATTTAAATATTAAAAAAAAAAAGCTTACAATTGTTTAGATTACAGAGGAGGCATACAAAGAAATGATACAGTCATACAGAATAAGCACTAGAAATAGAAAGGTAGATCAGAGCCTTCTTCAGAGATCAAAAAAAAAAAGATACATAGGTAGGTATATGTTTTTATGTACTATGCAGTTTAAACAGTAGAGCATTAAACATATATATGCAAAATAAGAATGTGAAAATGCATAGAGTTCGTGTGTTTGATTCAAATTCCCACTGAAAGCGATTAAAAATCTCTGAGTTTGAGTCATCAGTCACATTTAAGACCTTGCCTCCCTTCTCCTCTTCTTATTTCACCTATGTCAAAAAGCAAGCAAAAATTGCTACCTTTTCAAAGCTAATGATAAAGCCTCTTGAGAGCAAGTTTTTATCTAATTGCCATTTGAAGATTTGTGTTTCTTATGCTTAGATCTCTAGCATCAGCCTCTGTCATGGACAGAATACAGGACTGGTCTGATATAAGAGACAATTTTTTCCTAAAAATGCCTCTCTGGACCTGCTATCTACACATCTTTTGATGCAGCCCAGGATACAGTTGGCTTTCTGAGCTGCAAGTGCACACTGCTGATTCCTGTTCAGTTTTTCACCAAAACCCCCAAGTTTTTCTCCACAGGGCTGCTGAGAAAATTCTTTTCTCAGCTTGCATTCATGTTTGGGACTGCCCCAAGCCAAATGCAGGACCTTGCACTGGTCTTGTAGAACTTCATGAGATTCACATGGGCCCACCTCCTGAGCCTGTTCGTGTCCCTCTGGATGGCATCCTTTCTTTCCAGTGTGTCAACTGCACCACTCAGCTTGTGTCATCTGCAAACTTGCTGAGGGAATATATCATACAAGAACATAAAATGTCACTCCGTAGACAGGACTGGATCATGGAGATGAAGAAGTGCTTACCCTCAGGCTGAGGAAGATTACAGCAGTAATGACAATGGGGTACTGCTTTAACAAGGCACCCAATAAAATATTCAGTTCTTATTCATTGTCTAGGCATTTTTACGGCCATCACCGTAAAGATAGACACCATCTCTGTCTCTAAGGAGTAGACAAAACTTTAAAAAAATGCATTCCTTCTGAACAGGAATGAATTCTACAGGACTGCAGAGCTCCTTTTGATGTCCGAGTAGCAACACTGGATTCATTTCTCACTAAAAGGAAAATGCTAGAAGAGGGAAAACCTCCCATGTCAAGGAAACTAGGAGATCTACTCCAAACCTATATCTCCAAAATGCTTTTCCTGCTTCTGTCACCAGGACATTCAGAATACTGCAGAGTAGCCCAAGACCTCCAGTTTCTGAGTTAACGCTAAATCCTTTTGAGATGTCTGTTTTATCATGCTCATGCTACTTCCCTTCAGCTGGTTTTAGGGGTGGGTTTCCAAAGTGAAACCCTTAAAGCTTGCAGAAGATTAAACCTTTAAAGGTTTCCGTTTGTCCAGGATACAGTTGATACAGTTAATCACTACTGAAGAAAAAATTACCATATATAAAAATTTCCCTGCTCAAATGAAAGATTGCACCAAAGATTCATAGTAGCCTTTCTCGTCCCACGTTTTTTGAAATGTGGGGGGAGGACAGAAGCATGTGAAAGCAGCCTTAGGACTAGCAGCTTCAAAACAAAGACTTTCAGCAAAAATGTATACTGAATACAATTGCTATTATCTATGTATATTTCACCTTTATACACTTCTAATCTTTTGGGTGTTTTTTAGGCAGAACTGAATTCCATTCCATACTGCAACTTAAATACCCCCCACATAATGACATTCAATTCCTAGCAGTTTTCTTATTTGATTGCAATTAGCACAGACAAATGAATGTAAACAGGAGTGCTTTTAACAATAAAAGTAGGCTTTACATAATACACCACCTGAGAAGCTAGTAATGTGCAATTACACACAGAGAAAAATGTAATTTATTTGGAATAAATATCTGAGGTGTAAGATTAATCCTGTCAAAGAAAAAAATTGTCAACTAAATTGCACCTTTTTATGTGCTGCTGCCTTGAGACTGATATATTATATTAAAAAAAAAAAAAAAAGTAACAAAAAAAAACAATGTTGCTCAAATGACAAGAACTGCAAAATCCAGAGGGCCACAATTTCAGTGCTCACAACTGAGACAGTTCTTGAAATCTTGACTCTTGAAATCTGGCACTTAAACCGTAAAGGCTTGGGAAGATTTGTGGACTTTAGACCTGGACCAGAAGATGTAAAAATACATGGTACTACAGAAAGTTTAAACGGGAGTGTCAGTGATTGCACTGCCTTTAAGTACTTACATAAAATAGAAGCAAAACAAAGTTACTTCTATATGCATAAACAAAGAAAGGCAAGAAACTCAGATGCAACTGAATCATCTACACCGTTATTAATATTACTATAGTCTTTGGTAGACTTTGGACTGTGCAAATTAGTACTGTCCCAAATAGTTCTTAGGCATGATTTGGGTCAAAACTGCTTGCCAGGCATTGACCCTTGTTACAGGGTTAAAAATCTTTATTAATTATGTTAATTAGTGAAGGGGCATACTCTGTCAATCGATGTTAGAACCAGAGGACAGTTCTGCAACTACTTCATTTACTTGTGTACACACAGACTGACAGAGAAGACAGAAGAATGAAGCACTTCGGGAAGGGACTTAATTGACACCATGTGGTAAATCCTGAATGGGGATTCAAGCCACAACATATTCTGAGTTCAAATCAATCAGGGTCTAATCAGGGTCCTGTATCAGCCCCCAACACAGAGCACAAAACCTTCCAGCTTGCGTTAGTCAGGGCAGGAGGCAGCCTTGCCCGGCTGCCAGACCACACACAGCCACCCTCTCACTCCCGTTCCTCAAAAGGATAAGGCTCCCTCCACATCTCCGCCTCTGGTCTTGCTATCTGCAGGGCTGTTTCTCCCATTTTTTCCCCTTTTCATCTTTTTTTTCATCTTTTTGCTTAGGCTTTCCAGTGGCAGCGTAGGGTGCAACGGGTGTTAACATCAGTACAATCTATTAGTGCACAGTGGTTGATTTAAAAGGCTAATTTTCTTACCTTGTTTTCTCATAGTACAACAAATCATTCCCAAGATGTATAATTATTATTAATAATGCCATTAGTATTAGGAATCTCCTGGGCTAGCTGCCACTGTTTGAGCAAACACTGAATAAACATTAGCATGTCCTATCCAGAGTTTCCTACCAGCCCAGAGAGTTCAAATCTGTTAGCAGAAAATACAAAGCTTGAGTCAGTCCAGATTACCTTTAATCCATGCAAAAAATCTCACTGTGAAATACTGAGCATCTGTAACATTTTTAATGAGAGAAAATGGGATAACTTGGTCTGTCATTGAAATTAGATGGAAAAGTAAAATACATGTTTGCTTTCGATGCAATGAAAAAACATTTCACTTCAAGCTTCTTTACTGAAATATTCCAATACTGTACAGACATAAAAACTTCGGACTAAATAAGGTTTAATCTTTATTAAAGCTTTATCTTTATTTCAGTTTTTAAATGAAATAAGCTCGTAGAAATAAAGCTATGAAAAAAATTATATTTAGCAAATGTTTTCAGAGAAATAGGAATAACATTTGGTATTATCTGTAGATAAAAATGAATGCTCGGTTTAAAAGTAGCTTTTGAAGAAAGAAAAGAAAGAATGAGAATGATGATTTAGGCTTTTCTATTACACTGTTTTAAATTGATTTATGAAAAAATGGGCAAGAGTAATTAGTAAACCTTTTTTTCCTAAAAAAGAGATTTTCTTTTAAAAGTATGTCTTGAAACAGCAGGATATTACACAAACTGATCATCAGACTCACGCTTAACATTATAGCCTGGTAAATATGATTTTGCCATTGCTAATAAAGACCACATGTCTCTTAGTGACTTGATGCTTGCAAGGTCTTAGGACTTGTTTGGGCTAGTTTTGGACCTGAGAAAGTTAAATTTGTTTAGATGTGATAGCGATTGTCTATCAGACAAGTAACCCTTGCCTGAATTTGTTTTAGTTTAGGTTTAATCTACAGCAATAAAAAACAGAGATTCTGTGTGATTGTAACTAAGATTATAGAAGACAAGGTGGTGGGGAAGGGTGCAGATAGATGGCAGGAGGTACCAGACAGCAAACACTAATCACAGTGGTCACACCACAGTCATTACAGGAGGGCAGCCTTGTGAATTAGCTGCAACTGGTTTTAGAGAAAAGGAGATCAGAAAACAGATTAACTGGGAAACAGTGAAAATAGACAGCATGTAGGTGCCAGTGTTAAGAAAAAATAATAATAAAAAAAAAAATTAAAAAGTAGAGTTGAGACTGAGAAGAAAGAAAATCAATCCAGGAATATCATATTTATCCCTTAGACGTCAGGATGCTTCTAGCTCTTGGTAAAACATCCCTCCTGATCTTCCTGGGGAAGGCTGAAGCATCAGCCTTGGGACCCAGAGCAATGTTGGAAGGCAAGCATGACTTCAGCCAAATTGAAGGGTATGATGTTAGGAAGTTTTGGAATAACATTTTATGGTGTATTACTAATGATACCTTTCTGGTTTAATTTGGATTTTAAGTATTAGAAACATTATAACTGTTTTAATGATAACTCTGCATTCTATCTTGATTACGCTGCTAGGATTGTAGTTACACTAACATAATATCTCAGCTCCACATAATAGTTTTATTCATTTTTTCCCCTGCCCTGTTTGGAAATGGGGAGATCATTGTGCTGATGTGATTTCTGTTCCTGTTCCTGCTACATGTTGGTGTGACTTTTTTGTACAAATTGTATGAATATATGAAGATTTTCAGTGTAACAGTATCAAGATGGACTTGATATTGAATATATAAGATTGCTGAAAACTACTTTTGGAAAGTTACATGGGCTGTGAAACTGACAGAGAAACATGAGAAATATATACACTAAAAAGATCTCAAAAAAGAGATAATTTAGCTTCCACCGTTTTCCAATGAAGTAGTAGGAGACATAACTGGAAAATTATGTCCAACCTCAATCACTTGGTGATTCTGTAATATGCATAAACATCGAAGTGATAATCAGATCATGTTCATTAAAAGAAACAATGATGGAAATTCTTTATCACTGTTAATTGTGTATTTCTAGAGACAAAGACCAGTGGATATGTGATTGACAGGGCAAACTGTTCTTATATAAAATACCTGAAATAATATAACACAACAGCCACAATTTACCTATTTTATAACAGAGCTGATGACTGAGCTTGGCCCACAGTATCTCAAAACCAGTAAACAATGACACATATTGACTCACTCTATCTAAAAACATTATATTTATATTGCTCTTCTACAAGACCTGCCAAATGGACTGAACTGTAGTTCAGAACTGCAAACATATACTGATGCTTCAGTAAATCAGTGAATCATTTAACTGGAAATGCCTCAGGGACTACAGGTAAACTGAGTTTGATTTAACATTATAACCAGTGAAAAAAGGGGGAAACAGCAAATTAAATGAAAAATAAATAAATAGATAAATAAATAAATAAATAAGAATTGAAACCTGTGCTTACATTCAGCTTATTTCAGTTTGAAACCACGAAGGGAAAACAAACGAGTACAAGAAGCTTTCCTCTATCTCATCATATTATGCAAAGATCACATGTGGTCATAATCTTTGCACTTCTACGGCCAATTCAGAAATTTCTGAAGTTAGGTGGAGTCCCTGCAGTGGACAGAGCCAGTCTCTGTTTGCAGAATAATGAGGCTACAAAGGCACTAGCTACCCAGTCCCAGGCTTCTGTGTCGAGATCTTCCTCAGATTTCTCTGTACGGTCCTAGAATGTTGCTTTTGGACATACCTGAAAAATGTCTTATTTTCCTAGTAAATGCATATACTTCTCTGAAAATCTGTTTTTCATTAGAAAGCATGTTATGAATCTTTTAGTTGTCCTTTGTAAGAGAATGCAGCAGGTAAAGGTTATTCTGAATTTTATCCAAGCTCAACTAAGAAAAATCATTATGATGTCACTCAACAGTGTTGAATAAGCAAGTAAAAAGGCTCTATATATTTTCATTTTATTTAAGTGAATGCTTTTCAGGCATCACTTGAATCTCTGAAGTATTCTAGGACATACCGGAAAAGACTCTATACTCAATCAATTGCAAACACAAAAACATTGCCTGTGTTCTACCTTGTTCTACCTCTCATGATTTCTAACTTTTCAGTGGATTTCTGTCTTTTGGGTTCTGCACTCCTTTTGAGCTAACTTTGTGCTACACTGTTCCTGTTAAAAAGCTTGGGAAATTTTGCAATAATTTAAGAGGTTATTTTAAATTTCTGTAGAGTATCCCCAACCAGCAACAATGGAAGAGTCATTTTCATCCCAAGATTGGGGGCTATGACCAGGGGTTCTGCTCACAGCTTAGCCACAAATCTGTTGAGAAATACTGTGCTCCTTTGCAGTACTTTTCTTCCCCTACAGTCCCTCCAAGAGAAATGTCTTCCCTTATTTTGTGATACATGACATTGGACTTATCACAAAACTTTACACTTAGGAGACTTAAAACATATGTTCAGCTGGTGCAAATAAATTAAACTAAATCTGGGAAGTTTTGAGATTTTACATGAACTTAAAATTTAGTTGAAAATTAAACTTTAAGATGCCCACTACAGCTAAAGTCAGAAAGTGAGTCCATTGTGAGGCGAGTTCAGAATCAAAGACACCTAGGCCTGACATCAGTGTAGTTTGCAAGGATACCCTGCAGACACAAATATTCTCAGTGTGATAGCGACACATCAGTCAACTGAAATGGTAAGAAATCAAATAACAAACTACAGAGTTTTTCAGCTCCAACTGCTCAGCAGCTGCCTTAATGAAACCTCCAACTTGCAGTTCTCTCCAGAATGCAGAGAAATAACTAACTAACTAAATAATAAATAAATAATAAAAAATAAAAGGTAAAAAATAAAAAATAAAGAATAAAAAATAAAAGAGAGAGAGTATTTCACATAAATTTCCCAATTGAGTTGATATTACACTTGGGAAATAATATATATTAACATTATGTTACGAATATTGAATGTTTATAGCAACATGGTATATGCAGGAATGATATACAGGAAAATAATGCCTTTCAAGAATATTATTAAGGCTTTACCTAGGGACTCGGCACTTTTGAAAGATACTATAAAACTATAACTTCACATACAAGGACATGATCCCTGCCCCAAGCAACAGTTTACATTGAAAGAGAATTGATATGCAAAATGTGAGTGGAGGTAGAAAAAATCAGCATTAAACAAAAGATGAGCTAGTTGTGGGTGCTGTTATTCTAGTTCTTGAGAGGTCCTTACTGTCCCTTCTTTTTATCCTTAAACCATAAATATTGTTGGATAACTTTGTGCAGCAATGTGAAGTCCTGAGAAGAAAGCCTTAAAGAGAGGGTAGCATTAGTCTTCTGTATGGATTGCTATCTGATGAATCAAGATTAAGCTGGAAGAAGATGCTAAGATTTTTATCTGAAAGGCAATGGGTAGATAAGAAAGGAGTTTGGAGCCAAAATAGAAAGTTAGCATATTAAAGAAAGTAAATGCTCAGACAGAAACAGAGTAAAGAAAGTTCTTGAAAATTCACTTGACTTTGTTCTGCTGAAACAAAATGAAACAACTGTAGGATTCACAGTGGCTGTAGGACAGAAATAAGCTGGTTAAAATAATGCATAAGAAAATGTGCCTGGTGTCAGTGAAAGTTAGAGCCAGAAAGGTAATGAAAATAAAAAGGTCTTGAGACCTGGTAATGAGGGTTAGACTGTTTGGCTCACAGTACAGAAAGAAAATGATGAAGGCTAGTAATAGGGAAAAAATGTGCAGCTAGCACTCGTTACATGGTAGAAGGCATAGAGGAACTGTCAGCCCTTGTTTAGATCCAGTAACAAGAACTACATTGTTGACAATGGCAAAGAATTAATGTAGAATGAAAAGTATAGTTTCAAACTAGAAATAGATTAGGAAAGATATGGTCAGCTCATGGACTTCATTGAATGGAATAGGAAAATTCATCCTACCAACGATGCATCCCATGCTTGCAGCATTCAAGTTATTGTTCACCTTAGTTCTTAATCCATTTGTAGTATTATAGCATTCATTCAAAGGTGTATTTTCAAAAGTTTTGTTCACTTCTTCATTTCTCTGAAAACTTAGATAGAAACTTTGTTTATCAGTAAAAGAAAATAACATAAATGTGTTTTGTAATCTAATGTATTAAATCAGATGGCAAACTGTTAATCTTTCTTCTTTCATTGCTTTTTTACACTTGAAATCTACTTTAGGTTTTTAGAATTAATAACTTTAATAATTCAACGCCATTCACATAATATGTCAATGAATTCAAATATATATTTTGTCATCAGCTGGGGTAGGGGTTAAATTAGAGACCTAGTCTAAGTAATTAAATTAGTTCTCTACATCAGGAAGAAATTCCTCCAAACAAATATTGATCCACCATTAAAAAAGTGGTTGTGAACCAGTTATTTTAACAAAGGGCATATTATCAACTGTGCAAGTCTTCATAATTAGGAGACTACAATGCTTCTTTTTTAGAAACAATTGCCAAATTCAACAAAAAAAAAAGGAAGAGTTTAAATATTTCTCAGCCAAAAAAATCTTTATGAAAAAGTTCGTGACTAAGATCATTCCAAAATATACATCTCAGGTAGCAAAGATAAGACGTTAGAGAAGGTAAACACTATGAAAAAGAAGCATGAAGATGTTCATTCACCCACAATGAAGCTTGAAGAATGAATCTCTGAAGGCAATATTTCTCATGTCACTGAAAAACAGAATAAGCGAGGTCATGTTTTTCTCCAGTCTGTGGTCTGTAGCTCAAGAAGAAAGTCTCCTGCAGGAAATAATTGCAGCTGAATCACCAGTTTACCAAGCTGTTACCATCTTGACAGTGTTAATAATAAATTCCAAAATTTCTTATTCTTTCAAAGCACAAATTTTTATACATTAGTTGTTCTGTAAATTCCTGTTTTATGGGCTAGTTGTCTACCCATACTCTATACCTTTTGAAATACATATTTTTTAATAAATTTTGTCTGGATATAAACAATTTTTTTTTACTACCACTATTCAGCAAATGTAACTTTACCTGTTTTAGCAGGGCAACCATTTTAGAGTACTTAATGCCATGAGTGATATTATAAAAAAATCCTTGGAATTTAAGAGTGTAGGAGTAAACTTTTCTCTATAATCCATTAACTTTTAGTGAGAATTTAGAAAACTCATTTAATAATGATATATTACTCTGGATGTGGGTGTGAGTACATATGACAACTTGGAATTGGGGGGATTCAGATGTGCAATTCTACATGAAGAAAAGGAAAAACTGCTATGACGAATCACAGCGCGTTATGTCAGAGTGCTTTGAAGGCTTGATAAGTTGTTTTGTTCCTTATAGGCTTCAGCTCACTAATGACTGTGTTCCATAGATTACAGAAAGAGTAGTTCTACTTGTAGGGTTAAGATTTTGTGTCAGTTAATACTGTGTTAGGCTTTTTTGGAAGACGTATTCCCTGAATTTTCTCTTGAACTGAAATTTTCTAATAAATACAGGAGTGAAGATATTTGATGTCATAATTTCTATGGTAGCTCTAAAACTCCTAAGAATTTTTCTACAGAAGGGAAGAAAGTGATCATTTTCATATTACTGAAATGTGGTTGAGGTTGCTGCTTATCTTAGCACATAATATGTGCCCCACTTTGGAACATGATTACCTCATGAATAATGTTCAGATACCTTGGGATGTGTCACCAGAACAAAAATGCTAGTTCATTTGTCCAGCTGATGTAGCTTAGATGGGGTAAAAATGCAGGATGTTTGATGCTGGTGAAATTAAAGTCCTATAATTTCAAATGAGAGCTATGTAATGACATATTACTTGAACAATTGATCTGAAAAACAGTAACAGGAAGGTTCACACCTGAGCCTTCACCACATTAGCCAATTGATGCACCCTTTCTTCTCATGACTATATTAAACAAAAGAGAGAAAAAAAACAGTATTTCTGTAAATAAAGCAACAACATTTAAATCCTGTCAGCTTGTAATATTGCACAATACAACTTTGGGGAAGATAAAATTCCCAGTGGTATTGAACGTAGTAATACCATATTCAAATTAGCTAGACATAATTCTTACACGGATTAATAGGTAGGTAGGTAGATGAATAGATTTACTTTAGCTCAAGTTTGCTGTCATTTCAAAAGATAAAAGAGTCAAACTGACTTGAGCAAATACTTACAGCTATTTTGGAGTTACATAGGCTTTTTTTTCTTTTCTCTTTTTTAAGTAAAAGTGCTTTAATGATTGGCTTTCCCCTCATGTTTGAATTAATCAGTATACAATTGAGCCTATTCATGCAGATGAAGCTTGTGAAAGCTTCATAGTTACTAGGTGGATGAAAGTAGTATTTTCATGTTTTAATATTTATAAGTACTAAATGCACTACCAAGAAGACAAATTATAATACCCGATGAAAATACCTGATTTACATTCTATCGTATATTTCACAATACCTTCGTGCTGTCTATTTTGAAGATGTTATTGTTGTTGCGAGAGTATCTAAGAACTAAGTTCAAAACTTGGCACTCCATTAGACTGCGTATTGTGTATTTCTGTCACTCAGAGTTGCAATTTAGCACCTAATTTCTGCATTTATGTTATGTGACTGATAACAAAAAACAAGATAAGAAAAGGTAAATTTTCTTCACTGTAATCACAATTTGTAGACTTATATCTATTTTTCTAATGTTTTGTTATACCCTGAAAGGGAAATCTAGTAAAGCCAAGCCTTAAAATTTGTTCCTAAAGTGAGCAAGGAGCATTACCCTATGTTCATCCAATTTCTTAGCAGAACCAGAGCTAAGTGACTTTTAGTAATAAATAATCTATAAGAGCCCTGAGACATTGAAAAAGATTTGTCTTTCTCAATTTATGTCTCAGTTGACAAAAATCCCAGAATGTCCCACATTGAATATCCCTCCACATTGAATATCTCACCAGAATATCCCTCTTGCCCAGGGAAAATACAGAGCGCCACACAGGGAAACACTCCCAATGATCTTCCCATGTCAAAGGATTCTTCTGGCTGCTGATGTGGTTTTCAGTCCATGTTGCAAAAGTGCAAGCACTACTATTAATAGGAATGTATATAGAGTTGATAATGAATCGTTTTAAAAAAAAAAAATCTCTAATAACTACAGATAACATATTACGTAGCAAAGTCACAGCCTAAAAACACCATGCTTGTCATACTTTCTTTACAGAGGCATAATTTCTAAGCATGTAAATAGTGTCTCTTAAAACAGCATATAAGTATTTTGAGGGACGGCTTGACAATGAGGCAACGGGCTGAGTATTAAATGATTTTTGGTGCTATCAGGTTGGATAGTTGCATCTAAAAGAACAGGCCTGAGTGATGATTGCATTGCCTGAAAAACACAACTGAGATTCAAGCAAGATGAAGTGAATTGCCCATAACACTTCTACTAAAAGAAGCCAGCCAGGCATCTTGTAAAAAGATATCCGATGCTCCAGACTTACAAGAAGAACCACAACAACAAAGTTATCTTCTGCTGACCTTTCCTCCATAGAAGCATTAAAATTGCCACACTGCACAGGAAAGGAATCCAAAATTTCCTGGTTCTGATCTTCGTTCTCTCTCTAACATTGTCTCTTCATTCTCTCTCCTCATTTTCTCTCTGTTACCACTACAATACATCTACTTTTGTTGTTAGTATGTATATATATATATATATATATATATATGGTATTAGAGGCAGCTTCTGAATTCATTCAGAGCCAAACCATTAATTTACAGTAACCCCTGAGCAGCCTTAGGACAAAAGAGGCTTACTACCATGCGATGTACTGAAATGTCTTTTTTTTTTTTTTTATCTTCCTTGATTCTGTATCTCTACTTCTGCAGAAATCAGGCCTTAAACAGGTGTTTTCTTCAGAGTAAGAAAATGTAAATTGCCCATAAATTGCCATATTAATTAGCCTGGACAAATAAAGAAAGCGGAGTGGTGAAAGATGGTCCATCTTTAATCCTTTAATTTACAGCTAAATCCCTGATTTCCAGTTCAAGCAAAAAAATGCAAGAAACAGATGGCATAATCAGCAATAATATGGAGTATTAGTTGCAGCAAAGGAGCTAGGCAGTCTTAATCTTCATGGTCAGTGTTGTGTTCTGTGTTCTAGTTGTGTTCTCAGTGAATGAGTAGTATCTCCAAGCTACTGACGTGAAATTTGCTTTGCTTCCACATGCCATTATTTATGTATTGGCTGTATCATATACGTATAAAAATGTTTCTTTTCTCATGAGCAGAGAGAGAAGTAGGCACTGGTAAGGGGAACCTGGAGCAAAATATAGAGAAGAGAAAAAGAAGAGAGAAAAATAATTAGCAGAACGTTTGGAGCTAAACAGAGTGCTGGAATGATAAATTCATTGGAGAAGGGCTAGGCTTGATCATCTCAAGGTGAATGCACATTCACTCAATGTCAGCAGTCAACAGCAGAAGCTCTGGGAGAGCTTTGCGCCAAGGCAATACAAACTGAATAAAGGAATGGAAACTGTATCTGAGATTTAATCCGTGGCATAACAGTAAAAATGAGCTTGCTTCCCACGTCTGTTTCTGTTCTGTTATTTAGAAATATTGCTACAGTATTTCTAAATATATATAAATAAATAAATAAAATTTGAATGGAATGTGATTCACTTGGAAACTTCCGTATGCTTGTTGCAGATATTCATGAAATCAAAATATGCATCAACTAAAACATAGGAGTTAGTAAAATTGGCTATGTATTTATTTCAATTGTATCATATAATTAAAATAGCAAGATGCTGTTTGGAGAAAATCACTAACGTAAATCCCAGAAAGGCTAGAAATACTTTGCTTGGCTGATACTCCAAATATACTTACAGATGTACTTCACGACCCTGAAAACAAACAACTGCATTTGAACAGTTTCATTACATGACAGATAGATAACGGGATCTTTCCTTGAACAGATAAACTTTATAAAATTTATTCTTGAGGTGATCACAGTAAAAATTAAAAGCATCTTTAGAACTCATAAAATAACATCTCATGGAAATTGGCTTGCCTGAGACAAAATCCTGTGGGATCCAACAAATTCTTGTTTATTTGTTTTACAGAAAATGATGTCTTATCACATTTTCAGCAGTTTTCATTTAATTTTGTGAAGAGCCTCCCAGCCACAAGCTGTGAGGTAGTATACTCAGATAATTAGAGAAGCACTTTTACATCCATTTGATTTAAATGAAGTGACAGAAACTCTTTAAGATTGATGTGTTTGTCAACAAAAACAAATGAAGTGGGAAAGAGAGAGAGAGAGAGAGAGAGAGAGAGAGAGAGAGAGAATCTTGGCGGGGCTCAAGTGAAAACATGATTTGAGAGTACCTGTAGGATAATATTTCACTGTACATGTTAGGTTGCAAAGACTTGTTAAGTCTACATTTGCCCAGAGCAGAAGTGCCCAACACCCTCAAGAACAAGCTGGAGATACAGAATTAGCACTGCACAGTACTGCCATCACGGCAGGGATAACATTAGTAGGTCCTGCTGTTCACACAGAAATAACTTGGCCAGGCTGTAAAGCTTTGTTCTCCCATATTCCAGCATGCATTTCCATGTTTGTGTTCCAATGAGATTAATCAAATTATCACAATTCCATTATTTTTCTGAAAAAGAAAAAAAAAAAAAACATTTTTCAGCTTTTGCTTTTTCTCCATTGCTGTACTTGCACTTATTTTTGCCAGCAGCTGTACATCTGCAATTGTTATTGATGTTAATGCTGGACGTCTGCAACATAAATGAGAAAGAGTTTCTCAGAAGACCTAAGACGCCTTTGTGAAATACTAATCCACTATATTTTATACCTGTTTCATTTAAACTTGCTGGAAGGATAAATATTGCCCAGAGACATAGCCTGGTTTCTTCTCCTGCTAGTACAGCATTTCTAGCTATATCTTTGAAAAATATTCACAGAGAAGATTAATAGAATTTCCTGCTAGTCCTAGCTAAAGAAAGTATACCCCAAAATATATTGCATCCAAGATGCTGATTTCCATTTCTGTCACAGCAAAAGTACAGAATAGATCTGGATTTCCAGGGGATTTTTTCTTTTTTCTCTTTTTTTTTATTTTTATTTTATTTTTATTTTTTTAATAATGACAGATTTCCTCTTCTGTGTGTGAAATTAGTTCAGCTGTAGATGTCATTTTAGTGGAAGTCCTGCAGAGAGTGTTAATGTGATGTTAAATCACAGAGAATCTTTGTATGGAAAGGATGTGTTCATTTTATGTTGCTGAGCAGAACAGAAGTTTTTGATGAACATGTTTGATTCAATATTAATAAGAGCAGTCTGTGTCTTTGTCCCTTGAAGAGTAAGAAACTGGTCTTATTGTTGTACTGTGTGAAAAATTTTACTCATACCAATACCCTACACTCAAGATTTCTGATTGAGTAAGGCATTGTTCCTTTGAATAGGGCCAATCAGTTTTGCTGTTAAAGCTATATGAATGTACCTCAGGGGGAAACTACCCTCTGTAGACTCAGTTTGTACCTGACATGTTCTCTCGTTCTGTGAGATAATTTAATTATTCCGTAGAAAGGATTCCTTTAATGGGTACAAGCAGCTGCTCTATTAAACATATAACAATTCTAGTGTAACTATAAATCAGAGACTTTAAAGCATAAGTAAGCACTGTGTTCTTAAACAATAATATTTGAAATAATAAATATATAGATCAAAGAGAGAGCATAGACACTAATGGAAAATAATTTTCCTTTTTAAAAAAATAATAATTCTATGCTTGCAATTTTTAACAAAATTAAAAGCTTTTTTTGTTTCACAACACCACTCCTGAATATTTTTAGTTAACATTTTCATATTTATTATTTAGTTAACTTATTAAATATAGCTCCAAAATTGTTTTCCTATGGAATAAAAACACTACATCTGCAGATGAACCTCCCTAATTTCTACGGAAAGTAGGGTCTTTCTTCTTTTTTTGGGGGGGTGGGGAGGATGGGGAGAGGAAGGTGGGGGGGCAATATGCATACTGGGAAGGCTTTTCACTCCATTTTTTGTTCACATTTTAAATAAGCAACTTTGGCATCATTTTATTCCCACTTACAAAGAAATTAACTTCTTATTGTGTTCTTACATATATTTCCTGCACATAAAGATAATACCTTTTCCCACCATACAGATAACCTCTGTCATATCACCTTACCCTCTTAACATGAAATGTCATTTACTATGACATTTATAATATCAGCATTTCATTTCTCTGTCACTTCCAGTAAGTGCACGCAAACAGGGACAGCATCATAGCAGAGGGAGTCATAACAGGAACCTTGGTACTGAGATAAAGAATAAGTAACTTTAACTAGAAAAAATGCACGTTAGCTATTCTAATTAGCAACCAGCTAAAATTAACTAGAATAAAACGAATCCAGTGGAGTCCCTGGGGAGAGGTAGGACACAACAGCCCATCTGCCTCCTATTTCATCCCAAACCCCTGGCCCTTCCTCGTAGCCATATAGGGGGCCCACTCACCTCCTCGCACAGCACTGGCTCTGGTGCTGAGTGGGAGTTTTCTCAGTAGAGTCAGCCCCATAATGTGGCATAAATATATGCATTTTTAATCATCAAGTTTGTCTTCTGACAGCATGGTTAGCTGAAGCACTTTGGCACAGCAGAGTAGCGTCAGGACCAGTAGAAGGCATAAGGAGGCACTGAGGCCAGATGAGGGATTAATTAGCTCAGACTGCCAGGTATTATTTCACCGCTAAGTGCACTGCCTGCAGAACACACTCATACAGAGTTACCATCATTTCAGATGAATCATTCCCTGAAAATGAGCCACTGATAATCTGCTATGAACATGGAAAGTAAGTGCATTGTTAAGGGTACTGCTCTGGCTTCTGGCTGAGAAAACCTAAGCTTAATCCTTACATCTTCTCTCTCTGCCTCTGCTCTGTCTTAGGTCCTCCTGAAGAGATCTATGACAGCAATGTTAAGGTCGGTATCAATGAAATATGAATGGAATGAGTGGCATATAGGCACCAAAATTAATAGCAGAAAAAAAGAAATACAAAACAACACTGTGAGGATGATACAGATCCTCGGGCCCAGAGCATTAGTACCAGCAGCAAACTGAGGGCCTATCTTTTCTTGGCAGCCCATATGGCTTCACTCTGACAAGACCCTGTTACAAACTACCCTTAGTGGAAGACCCTAAGGCCAGCAGCAGGAGGGTGGCAGCAAGTTTGCAGCATGTCACACACCCTTCTTTTCCCTGTGCAATAGGAAAAGCAGCTGTGAGCTTACACTTGAAACTCACATTCCAAACAAGGAAACTAAAGAGGAAATGGGTAGTAACATAGCTTCAGATTTTTGGAAACCAAGACAAGCAATATTCTGAAGCAAAAGACCACCCTATAATAGCTAATGATTTCCGCAGGGTATATATAATAAATAAATAAATAAATAAATAAATAATAATAATAATAATAAATCTGTTCAAAAACTAGCTTGTCATCACCAATCAAAAGGAGCCCAAGGAACATAGTGAGGACTTAACAGCCAGTATCCCATCTTCCACAGCTGATCCAGGCCAGAGTGCTTCAACACAAATGTCTTGGGCCATGCAAGTATGCAGGTACGAGGGTGTGCAGGTTCAAAATTGTCATGGAGAGTTTATATATTCTGGCAATCCCCTTCTACAAGGTCTCACACCAAATCTTATTATATTAAAATCCCCAAAGATCCCAATTTCACAAAGAGGTAGAGAAGGTTCAGTGTGTTGAAAATGCTCTTGCTACACAGAGCCCTGCTATGGATTTACTGGTTGCCATGCCTAAGCTAGTCAATTTTAATTTCCAAAAGGATTGCTACAAGCAATATCTAACTCTGATATAATTGAGAAGACTCAAATGGCCTTAAAGGCTTTTGGGAAAAAAAGTTAGTAAATGAAATATGTCTTCAGTTTGGTTACGTATAAAACCCAAAAGTGTTACTCTATTTTTAGCAACACCCACCAATTCACTCACATTGTTGGAACTACATTGCTTCACTAGACTTTGCTCAAGCCATTTCTTCTGTTAATACTAGTACAACAGGCTCTTCATGTCACAAATGCCAACATAAGTTATCTCAGGAATAATAGCAGGGGGGTCCAATTCTCAGCTGTTGAGCCAGCAAGAGTGGAAGTGTTAGACTAAGTCACGCATAGAATGCTGAGGGTCTGTGCGTGCAGCACATTGACACGGCCAACACTGAAAGCAGAAGATGTGTGCTGTCCTTTCCAAGGGATGGGTGAAAGGCAACCCAGCCAAAGTGATTGCAACAGGAGACAGGAAGGGACCCTGTCTGTGTACTCACCATAGCTGGGCTTCAGCTCCATTAGGCAGACTTCAGTTGCAGAGTCAGACATTTCAGTTTCAGCGTTTGCAACACCAGTATTCATATAAGTGTCTCCATTTTCACTACAGTCAGTGGCTAGCCTAGTGTATCCTAGCATGCTGTTCAGCAGTCCACTGGCAGCTGTTTGTTACTGTGAACTAAATACCTCTTTAGGTCCCACTGTGAGGACTTAAGAGCCTTAGGGCAGGACCTAGCTGCCTCAACATGGGTGCTTGTACCGTCAGGTATGCTTATCATCCATGTAGAACTGATGGATGTGACACAGGGCCTGCAGCAGTCTGCTTTCTCCTGGACTCATACTGGGGGACTTGAAATAATGCTTTACACCACCACCTGGAGTAACACTAGGCACCTTTGTTTAGGTGATTGTTTCCCTTTTTCCCTTTCCCAAGCCTGAGATTGATCCTGATTCTTGCCAAACCTGCTCTATCTTATATTTTAAGGGCTATTCTGAAAACAGATACCAGTGGAATGAATAGTTTGTAGAGTTAGGATACATGCTACTGGTTCATAACTATTGATTGCTCACTAGGAACATCTTCAAAACAGTAAGGCACAGCAGCCATTGTCGAACATGTTTTTCCTCTCTCTTACAGCTACCTCTGCCTGGTAAGAGAATATTGAAAAATGCTAAGTTGTCTTTCAGACTTAAAGCAGAGTAACAGGTCTCGAACTTCAAAAAACTGCCTAGTCAGTTGACAGCTTCTGCCTCCTTAAGCCAGGAACAGCTGGAGAATGACAACCAGCAAGACCTTGCAATAAAGCAGTGATATCAAAGCTCAGCTTTTTTCCTAGGGGAAGGAAAAAGGCATCTAGGGACTTGGGCTAGCAGTTAATTTATTCTATCCCTCTCTTTTTTTTTTTTTTTCCACCTGATGGGTTGAATGGATAACATTCTTATGTAAAACAAAAGCCAAAACAATGCATTATAAATCATACTGAAAGTTCTTGCTTAGTTAGTAATTTCTGGCCAGGCAGTTGACATTGCAATAATTCCACAAGCATTTAATCATCAATTTATGGAATTAACAATATATTTAGAAATGATTGTAAGGTTTTCAGGATCAAGACCCAATGCAATTAGATTCAGCACTGTCTTGTGTAACTTCTGCCTGACACAGCCTTCAGTGCAGTGATAATAACTTATAGCAGGCATCTTCAGCAACCAGTGGAGCAGGATTTAGCAGTTCAGCTAACCAGCAGTAAAGTTCACAGGAAATGACAGGGATTAATTGGCACAACAAAGCTAGATATTTTTCAGGTGGGATATATGAGAGCTGCTTCCACATATCAACAGCACTTTGACAACCAGTGGTGCTTCCCAGGGAAAATTATTCCCCAATTCAGTCATTGCATATTTGGAAAAGGGAGATGGATATTTGCTGGATTCCCTTCTGTTTTTCTTCAGCTTCTTTAGTTCTTTCTGTTTTTATTTACTTATATTTTTCTTCATTTTTCTCTGGAACAAAGATCAGACCTCTGTGCCACTATAAAGTAATAGACAGAGCCTGAAATGTCTTTTTTTTTTTTCCTTATCTCTAATTCTGATGTTACCATAAATTGCCCCAATAGATCACTACATTGTTTAGGAGTTCATAAACCCTGATCTTAGTATTTAATCTAGTTTTCATCCATTGAAGTTTAACATTAAACACTCACTTCTGCTGCTTAATTGAGTCACAATGGGAGATAATGGATTTCTGTCTTGGATATGACAACTGTGGACAAGCATCTCTTCTTTATGATTATGTTGCTAGTTAGAAAACCTTCATATTTTTTAACATTTTCTTATAAATTATGGCTTTTAAGTGTTTCAAGGGGCTTGATGCTTTCCTATGAATTTTGAATCATTAATTAGTTTACCTTGAAACGTAGATTAAAAAAATGAATAATGGACTTTTTCTGGTGCCAAAACTATACGAACCCTAGCAAATTTCCCAATAATGATTTTACATTTTATAAACAGTCAAAAAAAAAAAAAAAGTGAAGGCTTTTATACAGGGCAGAATATAATGTACCCTGGCAAATTTAGCAATCATTACCATCTAAAGAAATATTTTAGCATCATACTGCATTAACAGGCAGAAGATGAAACAATATTCCTTTTCTCTTTACCCTGATATACACTTATGACACATACAAGTCCATTGACAAACTCTGAAATTAGTAGGCTCAAATTAATCCTTTGCAACATCAAGTAGCAGATAAATGATATGCCATCTGTCATTCTTTCAGAGGTTCTTTTTAGAGTATCATTGTTCAGGAATGAATCATAGAATGAATCATAGAATGGCTTGGGTTGCAAGGATCATCTAGTTTCAACGCCCCTGCCATAGGCAGCGATGCCACCAACTAGATGAGGTTGCCCAGGGCCTCATCTAAGCTGGTCTTGAACACCTCCAGGGATGGGGCATCCACAGCTTCTCTGGGCAACTTGTTCCAGTGCCTCACCATTATCTGAGTATCGAATTTCCTTCTAACCACTAATCTAAATTTCCCCTCTTTTAGTTTAAAACCATTCCCCCTTGTCCTATCATTATCCACCCGAGTAAAGAGTCTCTCTCCATCATTTTATAAGACCCTTTTAATTACTGAAAGGCTGTGATAAGGTCACACTGGAGTCTTCTCTTCTCCAGGCTGTACAGCCCCAGCTCTCTCAGCCTTTCTTCATAGGAGAGGTGCTCCAGCCCTCTGATCATCTTTGTGGCTCTCCTTCAGACCTGCTCTAACAGCTCCACCTCCTTCTTGCACTGGAAGCCCCAGACCTGGATGCAGGACTCCAGGTGGGGCCTCGAAAGGGCACAGTAGAGGGGAACAATCACCTCCCTCTCCCTGCTGGCCACTCCTATGTTGATGCAGCCCAGGATGCAGTTGGCCTTCTGGGCTGCAAGTGTGCGCTGCTGGCTCATGTCAAGCTTTTCATCCACCAGAACCCCCAAGTCCTTCTCCACAGGGCTGCTCTCAGTGAGTTCTTCTCCCAGTCTGTACTCAAGGCCAGGAATGCCCTGGCCCAGGTGCAGTACCCTGCATTTAGACTTGTAACCCCAGTGTTCTCTGAATGAGGTATTGTTTAGTCCTAGAGATTTCTGACTTCCCACTAGGTGGACTGAGCAAAGCTATATGGGAGCCAACACCACTTCACAGAGGAAAAAAAAAACACACAGAGAAAAACAAACTCCAAAATAACCTGATAGTTTTTGCCACTCAAAATAAGCTGCCTGGACAGAATGATGTCCATAATTAATGAGAGGCCAATTTTATATTATGTTTTCAGCTAAACAAAATACGTACAAACATCACCGTAATTTCAGAGGAGCACACCTCCCATTTTCCATATCCCAGAATAATTATATGAATAGGTTTGCAGGAGTAACATGGCTAGAAACAGTGTGTGGTATCCAGAGTTACAGAATTATTATATGGCAAAAGAACTAGTCCCATACAAAAAATAGAATCAGTGAAAGGGTGCATTTACAGGGTGCTGCAACAGTCTCTCCAAAGCAAAATAGTTCATTGTCCTGTGTTTGCACTTATTTTTTTCTATTTTTTTCTTTTATGAAAGGAAAAAGTAGAGTTACTATAAAAAAAAAAAAAAAAATTGTTCTGTTAGAACCCTAACCTGTCAAAACACAATTTCAACAGAGAATTTTCAACTCATGTTATTTTCCATATCACTCTGACTTTAATTGCAACAAAGGAAATTTAATTTACATATGAGGAAACACCTTCATCTTGCATTAGGGAAAAGCAACACTGAAAGGAAAGTTGGCACATATCCAGAAGCAAAGGTTTCTTACGAACCTCCTTAGAAGAGCACCTGTGTAAAACAAAATAGGTGCAAGTATTTCTGCCCTAAAGTCAGGGAATAGCCTAGCTTACCCCTATTTTCTGTAGTTTTATTGAGCTAATCAAACCAACTGCCAATGCAACTCAGAAGCCTTAATTCTAGCCTTAATACAGCAGACTTCACAAAAGATGGCTATGAAAGGCCTATGGCTATAAGAACTGTAAGAGACATATAATCTGTCATTCTCTTACAATACAGAATGAATGTAGTGTTAGGGCAAATTACAGAGGACTTATGCAAATGAAAAAGTCAGCAATTATCTAATTATATTAATTTGCTAGAGGATTGGTGTTCTCCATATTTAACTATTGTGACATTGCTTCAAAGAGCTTTTTTTCTTCTTTTGAACTATTTATATATGTTTACAAAGGCACTTTTTATGTATCACATCTAGACTACCAGATCTGAGAAAGGTCAGGAAAAAAAGGTGATTTTCATTATATTCCATGTACCTCTCAGGTATTCTGAACTGATTTACCATAATTACACTTAAAGGAAAAAAAAAAAAAAAAAAGACATTCTATAAACAAAGAAACAGCCTATGATTTTGATTAAAGGCAATCAATTCACCATAAGCTAATGACAGGTTTCAGCAGGTGAAAGAAGCAAACAGAAGAAGCAGTAGCTTTCTGTTTGTACATTCCACTTTGATTTCATTTGTGCTCCACAGCTGTAACTTCCATACCCTGATTTCAGCAGGATCCTACCCTGTGTATAATTGAATGTTTATAATGTATAAAACTAGAAAAGAGCAAGTCATTCCCCATCACTTAGAAACACGGATTTGTGTTGTTTGTTTTTTTAATTAAGCCTGGATATCTTTCTAAAATACAAGCTTTAACCTATCAAGGATAAACAGATCTTGTTTCAGGAATCATGGTGAATATGTCTGCACAACCTCTTGCAGACAGACTCAAGTCAGTTCTGCCTGTTCTTCCATTCAGCCAGATGTAAATCAACTGCAGACTGAGGCTATCAGCTTAAATCCAGCATCCAGCTAATACATCACTAGCTAATGCATCACTAATACGTCACTTCCAACTGAGAACCAGTTCTGAATGCAGACAGAAGGTGAGCTTGTTTCTGCCTACGATCTTATCTCACGTACCAGCTACAGCCTCATACAGGAGGTTGGACCATTGTGGCTTTCGGATTCTGAAGAGAAAATGGGATAGGAGAAGGTAAAAGTGACACGAAACAAAAACTTGGACTGAAAGCTAAAAGGGTGGCAACAAAAGGAAAAATTTCATTCAGTGTCGTGTCTCCTCTGTCCATGTTGCAGATACTGTAGCATTGCACACATTTCTTCCCCACCCCGCAACAACAGAAGGCAATCAAAGCTTGTCTCTTTAATCAACACATAAATCTGTTTAGATATTATGGTTTGATTAAACAAATACTGCAATTCCATGACACAATCCAGCAGGGAATCTGACATCTGTAACAAAAATCTGGTTGGCAAAGAACAAGAGTGTAGTGGAGGAGAAAGAAAACTGGTATTATCAGTAACTGCTCCCCATGCAGTAATTGTTCACATTTACTACAGCTCAGAGAAATTCCCCAGCTCACCAGATCTGCATAAGAACAACTAGTGTGTGAAATGTAAATCTCTTCCCTTTCTGAATCTTCCAGAGTTTACACATACAGTCTTCCATTAATGGTACTGTCACTCTGTGTCAAAGCAATTAATAGAGCAATCAAGCCCAAGAAACGCAGGAGGTAGTTTATGTCAGCAGAAATGCTTAAAAATCTCATTTCACACACCAAATGCTACATAAATGCATCTGAGTCTGTGAGAGGATAAAGTTATTGAAATTTACTATTTATTTCAGTTGCAATCCAGTCTTGCCACTGTGCACAAGTGCTACCAAAATGCTTGAGAAAAAATTTAGACACAAACTAAGTCAAAATAAGTCATTTAATGTAATAAAATAGTACACAACTGTTCATCAAAGTATCAACTCAGAAGTAAAAATTATTACACATTTGCAGGCTAGTACCTTGGGGAACTGTGGTTTTTGCAAAAGCAGGCATCAACAGAACATTAAAAAAAAATCCCTCAGAAATCCACCATCAAAAGTCTTTTTGCAGACAGTTAAGAATAATAGTAAAAACTCGCCCAACTTCATAAATGGGCATTGAAAATATCTAGAATAATTTTAAAGTAAATATTAATATTATTTGACAGCCTGAACCTTAAATAGAGACTTAGGGAATGATCAGAATAGTAATAAGCTTTTTCTTAACAATAATTTAAGTGAAATTTGTAAAACTGACTATAGTGGTAGAAGTAGTCAATTGAAATGTATTTATTTCACGTAAAGAGCCCAGTGCTGCAAACACTGTTCATGTAAACTAAACTTTTTCCCATACTTGAGGGGGAGGAAAAAAAAATCAGAATTGCTATACCAATGGAATTGCCCTGAGAAACCCAGAAGATTCATCCCAGCATGTGGTCATTACAAACTGTACCTGTAAAGTATCTGTTTTTCTATATCCTATTAAAAAGCTCCCAGAAGGTTTGGAAAACAAATTTTTAAAATACTGTGCAACTGTAGGTGGTTCCTAGAGGTGACTGCTGCAGAGCAATACCTGCTAGATTTGCATGTTGCTTAAGCAGTAGGTCTTGGAGAAATGCCCATTGCAAAAATGCCTGCAGAACACTCTGACTCTGGACTCTTCTCTGTGCTGAGTGGGATGAACACAGGTTCATATTCCCATTGAAATCAGTAGCTAAATACACTTATGAATATGGTGTTTATGGTTAACAGTGGTTGGAAGAATAGCTAGTAATTAATCTGGGTTGCAGTGGCCATGCATCCTGGCACCCTGCACAATACAGGCCATAGACCCGCTATGCATTAGTTGTTCCAAGTCCAATATTTGTGCTCAAACAAGAATTTTTGTTTTCAAATCCACTGTCCATATTTTTATCTTTAAAATAAATAAATAAATAAATAGGGTCTGAATATGTCCATCTTCAACTTTCAACATTTGTACCTTGGTGAGACGTTTAAAACCCTCTATTTTGAAGCTCCTACTTGGATTTTCCTATAGGCTGTGTTCAGATCACTCCTTAACTGTCTGTCTTGTAGTCAGAGTGAATGAACTAGCATCTGGTGTTACACTGTGCTAATAGGCTCAACTCTTTGTAGGTAAGGTAAAGTTAAAAAATATTTTGCACATAACTTTACAAGTTGCATATTTCAACATATACTTGACACATAAAACGGATTAGAAAGCAATGCCCATGTGTAGCATTGTGGATTGAATTTCAAAAATATTTGCAAAGCACTGGTGTATTCAGGCTTCTTGAGCAAGCTCTCCACCAGTGCTGGTGGGTATCTAATCCAAGGACAGTATGTGTTCTGCTTTTGTACAAGAACCTAACTGTTCCTGGAGGACAGTCTGCAGGTGTGACATATCTCCCTGTTTTTCAGTATAGTACTTGTAATGCCTTAGAGTTTGCATGCCCTTTACAATGCTGCTATTAAAAAGTAAGTTTATAAATAGAAAACAAAATGGCATAATGTATAGAAATCCTTTTTTTTTTCTTAAGACCCTTCATTCTGTTAACATAATGAATGGCTATTTCACTTCTTTTTTTCTAGCTATTTCTTTCTGAGCTTCCTGTATTTCCCCATTTAACACAGAAGCCTCTTAGTGGGAAAATATAATAGTTCCCTTGAATCCAGTTGTTAGCAAGTACCACTATTACACACAGATGGTTTTTTTTGTAGCTGTGCATAAGCATTTCCAGGAGCATGGATCTCTCAAAGATAGTAAAATGCAGTCACTCTTCTTTTTACTATATCATTATCCTAAAAGGTGATAATTAAAGTGATTTCAAAGTTCAGATTTAAATAACATTTTTATTAATTATGGACTGCTTATAATTGCCATATTTTGAAATATCTCATTAGCCTTATATTACATAAGCAAATTATTATGACTGCATTATCATTAATAACTAAATAGAAGTAATTTTCATAGTCTATACACTGAATATGTCAAACTGTAGAAATCTTTTTTTTTTTCTTTTACTTTCTGAACTATCCCATCTTTTCAGGCTTAAGGTAATTACACCCCTTCTTTCAGAATAAAAAGCCAGCTATTTTGAGCTCTGTTTAGAGCAAAAATAGCTGGTAAGTGACCCTGAACTATATAACAGAATAAGATGAAAAGTTAAAGCACACAAAGCTTGCTGAATAAAAACATTTTCTGATTAAAATGGGGAAGGAGGTAGCCTTCTTTAATTGTAATACATAACATTAGAGATGAAGAATTACAGTCAATGTGCAAGAATTCTGTATTAGCTCTCCAGATCAATGTGATCAATACAGATGTTTTCACTCTTTCATTTATGATTAGGAGTATATCAAACTGTTTCTAATTTAGCTTTTGCTTATAATACCAGTAGGAAAAATCTTTTCTCAGCTGATTTCTAAAAGATGTGTTCAATTCAACAACTTTAAGATCACAGTCAAAACTGTGCCAATGTTTCCCTACCATAATTGGTGTCTGTGGCATACCCATCTCATAGACACATCCTTGTTCCTACTGCCTACAAATCGTATCGCAATGAACAAACCAAGGAGAAAGCCCAAAGAGCTCTTATGTTTCTTTAGGGTGATTCAGTTGCACTGCCCATTGCTGGAAAAGAGAGGGAGGACGAGAATGGTCTGGTGTCCCTTTTGGATCAGGAACTGCCCCAAATGTGGATGCGTGTCTTGTCTGTTAGGGAATGGGTATGAGAGAATCTCTCCTGGAGCAAGGTGTCTCCAAAACCATGCTTCTTGATTCATGGAAAATTCAGGTAGTTTGGGGTACAAAAGAGAAATTAAATAAATTCCATTTCCAGAGCAGTTATTTCTGGAAGAACTGTGAGGTATCTGCATGTAAGGAGTTTGACTGGAGCAGGCTTCAGCAAAAGTTTTTCAGGGCAGTTTTTCTTTCTCACCCTGCCTTACAATCTGCCTAGAACCCCAACAAGCAAGTTAACAGAAGTTGTACAGACTGCTGTGGCCCTATGCAATGGCAGCCTTGATCAAGAATCATTCCTTGAGACATCCTCACCAACTGCAGCGATCATTCCTTTTACAGGATCCTCATCATCCTCTGTAGTTTATAGATAAATAAATACCTGTAAAAATTATGATTTTTTTTCATTTGCTACCCATAAATTGTTTTAGTATTGATGACTCATTACGTGTAACTGAGGGAGATTAAAAACCAAGAATCACCGCGTTTCCAATCTTAGGTTTCTTTGTTGCTTTTTAGTTACATTTGGAATGGAGTTCCAAGGGCTGACGAGAGACCATAAACAACAATATTCATTAAACCTCAACAATCTTGCATTTAAATGGAAGCAGCCCCTTAAGCAACAAAAAACACCAATGCCACCAAATCACATCAAAGTATCTGCTAGTTACAAGACCACTGCATACGAAGGTGAGACCCTTGACAAAAAATACACAGCAAGGAGGTCATTTGGCAAGAAAGAGACAAATCCAAAAGCAATCAGCTTTTTGCAAGAACGAGTGGGAGAATTAGAGATGAAAGGAAGGAAGGAAGGAAAAGAAAGAGTGCACAGAGATACAAAGATCCCACACTCCATAACTGGGCGTGACAGAAATTCAAAGACTACTCGAGTGGTAGGTGTGGAAGAGGCCAGAATATATTGCCCACATTACTGAGTGTCTAAAAGAGATCTATGCATCAGTATACAAACAAGGATATTTATATTAGAAACTATTTATAGACTCTATATTTGTTTAAGCTTCAGTTTTCTTTATTCCTGGATGTTTAAAAAGTACAAAATTCCTGGAGGTTCAAACAGCTATAAATATGAAACCCTTGCAAATGTTATGCTGAAGTTACAGAAGGTATTCAGAAATACAGAAGGTATTCCAAAACTCAGCAGAAATCCCAAATAAGAGGAAAGGCCTAACCTATGAGCTCTCAGAAAAAAAAAAAATATGTAATAATAATAATAAATAATATATATATACATTTTATATAGATAGACAGATAAAAAGATAAAAATAAAAAGGAACCCCAATGCATTGTAACCTCTTAAAAATAATAATAATCTCCTTGTCGAGCAGAGGAAGAGAATTTACCCAAGCTGAGACATCATCAAAAAGGAAAAAAAATGGCTATATTTTTCAATATGTTATTATCCTTGTCTTCCTTCCCCACCAACATCCAACTTGTCCTTCACAAGTGAAAAGAAGATCCATATTCTACACAATAAAAGCAGTTTGTCTTTCTCACAGGAATAACTCCCACAGGTGATAAACCTGCAGAACTCATGGTAAAAGAAAGCACTGAAGACTAGAAGATTATATGAACACCAAGGAAGACCAGACAACTCCATTAAAAAAAAGAAAAAAAAAAAAGGTCCTCTACTGAAGCTTACAAAATACCCAGAAGCGAAATCCTGTGAACTGAAACAATTGGAGTATTGCTCTTGGGGCATCCCCCAGCGTTTACTGCTACGAACAAAATATTTCACCAGCTGGACCTTTGGTTTGACCCGAGCTCACTGTGCCTATGTCCTTACATGCCCTCAAGGAGCTTGGTGCCACCTCTGAGGTGATTGGTCTCTGCCAGCCGATAGTCACCACCAGAAAAACCTGTGGTTGGTACTGAAAACTCCTATTTCATCATTATCCTCCCGTCCCCTTCCCGCTGTGCTCCCTGTTGTAGTCTTTGACGGGGAAGCAGCCCAATAAGCTCCAGAAGCTGGTGTGGTCTCATGCAAGTCCTTTTTAAATGAGCAACAGCAGGTTGCAGCGAAGCAGCCTTAAGGCTCAGGTGCCTGTGCAAGCCCAGTTTCCAGCACAATCCTGTGCAGCCTTTGCTGTTCATAGCAGCTGTGCTAATATTGATAGTCTAAAACTAGCCCTGAGGGGGATCTATTTCACTGTTAATGGGCCCTAAAAAGGGCTAAAAAGCTGCTGTGTGATTCACCCTTTTGCGCAACTCAAAGAAAAAAAATGAGTTAAGACCCTTTTTTTTTACCTCAAAGGCACTGTGCAGATAAACACATTGAAGATGACTGTGTGCAGGCACCGCAGCAGTAGATGCCAAGCTGATGTCTGCTTCTTCATTTGCTTTACATTGTCTTCTTCTATCACCTTCTTATCTTGAAGCTTTGTGCTACAAACCCATTCATTACTGGATTTGTTTTGTTATGTGAACACATTACAGAAATTAAACTATCTATACGAAATAGTAAAAGTCAAGCTTCCACAAGATCCACTGCTTCCACCTCCTGCCAAGACGAAATAGTAAAAGGCAAGCTTCCACAAGATCCACTGCTTCCACCTCCTGCCAAGACAACCACCCTCTGGCTTTGGACATAAATTGAGATTTTTTTAAAGGCGGGGGGGAGGGGGTGGGGGGGAGAGTCACTCCCTTCTTCTTTCTTTTATTGCTTACTGAGTCCAAATGACACTTGCAAAGATTAGTATGGATGCAAAAAAAAATCAATTTACTGATGCAAAGACTTTCAAGTATTTGCTCCAAGACTTAATTCTTATGCATGGCTGAGAATGACAAATAAATACAAATAAATATAAGAATCTTTTCAATTATACATAACAGATAACCAAACATTGCTTATGGGAAATGCGCTTAGTTGGAATAATAGACAGGTAGATAAGGTACAAACTAGATTGAGAGCAAAGTGTGAGTCGTTGTTGATTTTCTGTCACACTAAACTAATAAAGTATTCAATAAAAGCATACTATAGATTAATTAATAGTCAAAGGAAAAAAATAAAAATGCCTCAAGAAATGCTCTTTTCCTTCAGTTTCTATCCTGAGCTTAAACCAAAATCTCAGTATTAATGTCTTAAAAGAGAAAAAGCAATAGACAAATATGTTATGATAGTTATCTCTGTTGGGTTTTTTTGTTTGTTTTTTTTGGGTTTTTTTGCACATGAAATATGGTAAGTCATAGAATCATAGAATATCCCGAGTTGGAAGGGACCCATAAGGATCATCAAGTCCAACTCCTGCAGTATGTTACTTCAGATAGCAATCTTTCCACGCTAAACTGAATAAGAAAGGTATATAAAACAGCACCTAAAAAATTGCCTGTCTTTAACATTTCAGGGAATCTTCCCCTACTTACACAGGCACTGTATTAGAGGCATTTTAACACTGAGATGTTCATACTCCAAATTTCAGTCTTCCTCTCTCCAGTACAGTACCTCCCATTCAGCTTAACTCTATTGTCAAAGCTTCCAGCATAAAGATAAATCAGCATTTTAAATAACAAATGGCAATATAGGTGGTCAGGTTAATTCCAGCTACAAACCAGGTATTGTAGGGATGCTGTTTCAGCCTGACATGAAGTCTTCACATACACCATTACCAGCACTCTTCACAAAAGGAAAAGGAAGTAGGAAAAATAAAAGAAGAACTTCAACTGGCATTATCAAAGGATTACACTCTTCCCCCTTCACGCCTCCTTCTCAGTACCAGCAAAAGACAGGCTGCTGCTCTTGCCCCCACATGGTCCCACTGAGGGCCCTGGGGCTCCAGTTTTTCTGAGAAAGAAGAAAAGTGAAACAGCTGAAACAACATCTCAATCTCTGATTCATCAGCTAGAGTTTTCAATAAACTGACTAATGATTTTACTGTGTAAAGTCTTTTAGTAATACCTATCCCTGTCATTACACATATTCATCTGCATGTTTTCATTTCCTAGCTTAGAGACACTCAATAGAATATTCCCTTACATGAAACATATTTTTGTTAACCTTAGTGTGATGCATGTTTTGCAATTAAGCAATAAAATACAGCTTTTCATCAGACAACAAAAGATGTTTTCAATAATGGAAAATTGTATGGAAACCATTTATCAAATGCCTCCTCTAGGTTTTCTTTGGCTACAATTTCCCCCAGAAGTTCCATAAAGGGAGAAAGCAGGGAAAGCAAACAGTAATTAGGAGAGAAAAAAGGTAGGGTGAGCCTAGACAGCCAATCACACTTAGAACATATACTCTTTTTGATGACTTTTATTGGCACTTTTGCAATATTATTTTATTGATTTCTTCAAGAAATAATCTTGCAATATGACTAAATTCTCCTGGCATACTATTGATTGAATGTACTGAACATCCACAGAAAATACTTCATTCATCTTGCATACCAGTATTTGAGGAGTGGTGTCTGACCATTCCACTATCTGTGTGAAAACTGTCTTTCAATGCAGAAGCAATGCCAGCTTTACATTTTAAAGCTGTTCTAATCTTTCACATGAAATATTATACATAAGCAATATTATACATAAAACATTTACTACAATATAACACAAATATAAAAAATTCAAGTATTTAAAAAATTGGTATATGTTAACAGTAAAATAGACCACGCATCTGTAATTAACCCCTATGTGTGCTGAGTCTAATGCAGTCCATAATTATGTCATTGTCAGTTTTAACAAAATGTTATACAAAATTCCTTTTAGAAACATTGAAATGGACAAAAAAAAAAGAAAAACAAAAAGAAAAGTTATATTGCATGAATTTGCATTAATACACACAGGAGGCATTTGAAATGAAAATCCCTTTTTAGACACTTAGATCCACAGTGCACTCTTGTGACATTTGAGCTGACAAAATTAGCTGCCACTCTAAATGCAGGCTGACCCCAGGAGTGGACTGCTCTTTACCTCAGAGGGAGGTAAGAGGATCAGGAAACTAGGTCTCATTTTCAGTCTGAAGGAGAGCACGATCACATATCCACCCTTACCTCCTCTCACCTTCTTTTATTACTCTTTCCACCATGGAGATGGTGTTGTTCCCTCACCTTCAGGCTCCTGGTTCCCAACTTTGCCCTCTCCCATGCCTCATCAAGCAAGGGCACACAAGCTAGGAGGTCTCCTCCTTCTTTTACTCTCACTCCAGTACACTAAGTACAGCTACTTAGTGCAAGAAAATAACACCACCATATTTGATATTGCTGCATGTATTTATGATTAATGACAAATCAAGCTTCCCAGAGTGTTCAGCTGTGAGGTGCTGTGAACCAAGCAAGAGGTGATGGCTGGAGGCAGAAGTACACCAGTACTGCACCTCAGGCTTCTTTTTCTAACCCAAATTCATCCAAAAAATCCCTACTGGCATTTTAATACCACCTGTTATAAATAAACAAAATAAAACATGCTAACATCTGAAAAAAATTGGCTGAAATCTTTCCTGTTGAAGATTTGTTTGACCATATGGCACTGCCTCAGGGATAAATTCACTACCAGCGTGCCTCCAGAAATTCCCTAAAACTTAATGTTTTAAATGTAAAAATGTAAAAAAATATTTGCCAAGTCACGGAAAAAAAAGAACAAGTAACATCTTTTTGCAAATATTAGATTATCAACAATAAAAATGCAAATATTCACATATCCTTGATTTACAAGCCAATGACAATTAAGCTGTCTTCTGCTTAAGAAAAATCTGTTTTCCTGCTAATGTCTTCTCTAGCAATCTGTCCTCAAAAAGATTATTTTTTTTTCTGATGATGGAGTAACTTAATAGTTTCCTTTCCTCCAAAGCTCCAAGTGATAAGACATTTTGCATGGCATGCTGAGAATGTTGTAGAATGCCGTAGTTGATCTGTTGCCTTTCTACTGGATGGAAAAATTGTGTAGACTGTGGAAATAGCATTTGTGCATTTCTTTGCACATCTGAGGTCCCAGTTTTCATGTACTCCTCTTCCGGTCAGCATCACTGATGATGTCTTCTCCTTGAAAGCTCAGTTTATTGACAGAGCTATTAATTGCTACAATTTCTGTATCTCTTTGTCTCTTCACATGTGAAAACATTCTGTTTCCTTGTGTGCTCTCCAGAATTAAAACACAGTGGGATGAAAACAAACACATTATGAGTATTAAATTGGCTATAGTTTTGTAAGTGCGGAACTGATGAAATCATTGTGAGATGATTTTCAGGTGATGATGTCTTTAATTACTTTGCATTGTCAGCCTTCAAACTAGAACTGTCTGATTTCATAGCTCAATAGATAGAAATAATATATTTTATGGAGCGTGATAACACAGATTCATTTTTTATTACCTGAAATTCTAGCTGTTTTTATTGTAATTCATCATAGTACATTTGTTTTACATAATAATATTTTATAGGAAAAAACATTGAAAAACTCTTAACCCCTCTCTGATATGTTCTTTACTTTTTACACACTTTCCCAACACAAAACAAAACAGAATTAAC
Source organism: Anser brachyrhynchus (assembly GCF_964034855.1). Classification (NCBI taxonomy): domain Eukaryota; kingdom Metazoa; phylum Chordata; class Aves; order Anseriformes; family Anatidae; genus Anser; species Anser brachyrhynchus. The sequence continues at coordinate 105,253,495 of NC_137695.1, forward strand.
ATTAGAAAAATTGATCTTCCTAAAATCATAGTGTATTGTGTTAAGGTAGATGTTTTTTTAAGGAGTATTTCAATTTATTTCTCAACTCGGAGCCTCTGTGGATCTGATCCCCTCCCTAAATGCTCACAGTACCCTCCAGAATCAATCTCTGAATACAAACCTTACTATTATCATTAGTGCTTGTAGAAACATTCACTGTAAATTTAACCATAACATCATACATTTCTGCTGAGCAGCAGAGAGCCTATACAGACAGGTTAAAAGTACAGTAAATCCAGATTAATCTCTTTACTGCTGCAGCTTTGTACTCGATGTGCCTCCCGGAGGCTGAAAATATTATTAGCTGCAGCTGGAACCAAAGGCACAATGTTGTCTCTCGCACACCCATGACCCCAGCTCTGTTGGGCTGGTAGGAATACCATTCTCATTACATCTGAACACAGATATATGAAATATTAGTAGAGGCATACTACAGTGTTAGCATAATGTAATCTGAAGAAGACTTCTCTGAGAGCCTTCTGCTCTTCTAAAAAGCTTTACAATAATAACACAATCATAGGTTGTAGCATGTTCCCAATTCTTTTTAATAACCTGGTAAAACTCCAGAATACAATTAAATCAATGTAGAGCTGTCTTTGTTGACAGCAAGTACCTTCTGACTTTCTAGACTTAAAGTAAAAATTGAATTTCTGTATTGTACATGGCCATAAACATAATTATTATGAATTCTGACTCTTCACTTTCAAAGTGGACACGATCCAAACTAACTTGTTGCATAGGGCTGAGTGAAGAGGCTCTGTGCCTCCAGTGTGTATCTTTTCTCTGCAGCTGAAATAAAATGTAAGCACAAATTTACAGACTTTTTTTTTATTAGTTGTTTACTACACTTTATGTTGTCAACATTTTTGTGCATACAATACACTGCTAGATTGCATATTGAACTTTTAGTCTAGGAAAGAAATTCACAGCACAAGAAGAAGTGAAGACTTTCCACAGCTAACTTCCAAGGCACTAACAAGTGTCTTCAGGTGCAAATAGTGCAAAGAACCTGAATGTGGGCCACCTGACATGATACAGAATGAATGTTTTTGAAGCTGGTTCTCAGGAGCAAACAGCACAGGTGTGTTTGGAGGAAGCTATTCAAATGATAGGCAGAGCAGGGGAAAAGAAATCAAAGAAAATATTCTGTACTCCTGTTACACAGTTGTGTTGACTGTGTCTTATTCTTCCATGCCATGCACACTTTCACTAATAATTTTCTTCATGTATCACAATTGCACTCAATAGGTCTAAATGTTCTAAAGAAATGGAATATAAAAAGCAAAGATGAAAACTGTGTGCCATTGAGGGTGGAAAATGGGAGTGAGGTTTTTCTTTCTTCCTCCTTGGAAAAATGGAAGATGCTGGAGTACGGTGATGTATTCTATTTGTTAAAGTTTTTGGTTTCGTTTGGTTTGGTTTGTTTTTCTTCATGTTCCCTCCCCTTGGATGTGATGCTAAAGTTTTTCACCTCCAATTTTTATGTGCTAGGGACCCACATGACTCTCACTGAAGCTGTCAGACTGCCAATTACAGACAGGTTGAATTTTCACCAGTCCTGCACAGAGGTGAATGAAAACCTCTGTTCCTAAGAATGAATTTACCTTTTCTATAAGCTTTGAGCTTTTGTTCACTTCCCTGGCAGCAATCAAATTTTTGTTTATACTGTTAAGAATGTGATTCTGCTTTTGGGCATTGCTATCTCCAATCTCTATTTAATAGATCCAAATATGAAGTCTTTCCCTAAGGAAAAAATGGAATAGTAACTTACTTATGTTAATCTCCCCACAACCAGTTTGTTTCAGTAGCAGGGACTGCCACCTCTTTAGGAAATATTGTTAAAGCTCAGTACTTTTTTTTTTTACCTTTATGACCTCAGTTACAGTTCTCTGTCATGATCTCTTAATTTTGTCCAGTCTGGCACAGCTGGATGTGGGTGCTTTCAAGCAACACTTTCTCTACCTTGTTAACTTGTCATCTGTGCTACCAGTCATGTCTTTGGTAGAGGTCTTAGACTGAAAAGCAAACACAGTGACAATCTTCTTGATTTTTTTTTTTTTGTATAAAAATTCTCTGAGAAAGTGGATGATTTATTTTTAAATGACCCTAATTCAAGGTTATGCCAATGAGATAACTGTCTTTCGCTTTGATTTAGATGTTCCAGGCTTTCCTTTACGCAAATACTATGTTGGCTTCATTTCCTTTATAAGTAATCTTGCTCCCAGCATTACCAGCACACTGGCTCTCAAGTTGTTTCACAAGCAGGTAAGTGGGAGCTTACTAAATCTACTAAATCTATCTAAAACTCAGGAAGCCTGCTTGGATAAAGTAATGAAAGATGCGATATTATTCATTTAATGAAGTTCCATATTTGTAATGATCCCTAACATCATTCATTTTGCAATATTATTCTCTAACATAAAATTTCAGAAGTGGTTTTCTTTTTTTTTTTTTTCTCTTTTGTGAAGCTTGAGTAAGATTTTCCTCTTTACAACTTGAGGTTAAGCTATACAGTAGGAAAGCTTCCATTGGCATGTTTCTTATCTTTTGGATACTGCTTTTCCCCAATTCAACTCATTTTTTTCACTGCATCAACCAGAAGTCACACATCTCTTTCTAACTGGTCATCAATGAGTCTTCTTGGATCTGGACTGGAAATAACACAAGGAGTGCTACTCCTGCCAGTTACTGCTTTCCAACATTCACTCTGCTGCAGCAAGACCAAATTCTGTTTTCACTTAGTCTCGTGCAGATATTGAGCAATTCCAACAATCTACCTGATATTATTACAGATTTTCAGCACTATAACTGACAGAAGACTGAACTTCAGTGCACTCTGACTGCCAAAACTCTTAGATACTTAACCCTGTGTTAGTCTGCAGCACGCAGCTGAGGAAGGCAGAGCATAGCATAAGGAGCTTTGAAGGAAAACCTGGGCAGAGTAAATATTTAACACACATTATTGCAGATATCTGAGTTAACAGTTATTCTTCTGCTATCCTTGTTAATTTTTTTTTTAGACTATAAGCAGAAGCCAAATGACACCACACATACACACTTATATACACTTAGTTCTGTGATACCTGTGCAGAAATGGAAATACTTGTTTACCACAGCACCATTCCCATGGAGCTCCAGATCCTAATGCATGGAAAAGACAAGCAAGAATGACCTAATCAGGGACATATTTCTGAACTTCTCACACCTTTCCAGAAGTGGTTTCAGATAACAGCACTCCTTTTTCAATGAGACTTTGCAACTTCTCCTATGGGCAGAAGTAGCCATCAACAGTGGATGCCAACACACAATCAGACTGAAGCTTCATGTGGCCACTGCTCCAAAACAATCAGATTTTTGTGGGCTTGCAGAACTGGGAGTTGACTCTCCCCATATTTGTTTTCTTATCCATTACTTCTCCCTCCCAAAGAGACAAGCATGAAGACAGCTCTTAAAAGCAGCATCTCAAAGAGATATTTTCTGCACCCTGCACCCATCATACAGGTTTCCCAGAGAAAGTAATCACCTGTTGAATTCATTTTTAATCACTGTCTTTTCATTATTTTTACTTTTTAGCACAAAGAGATGTAAGTATATTAGTTCTGTGGCAAGATAAAAAGCACAACAGTATTTTTAAGTAGCTCCCAGGAAAGAAGCTCTTGTTTCTTTTGTGCATTTTCTCTCAATAAGACATACATGGGTTTACAAGATAGTGTGCTTAAACAGGAGTGAATGCAGTGTAAATTCACACTCTTGTATTCTGTCATTTAAAAATACAAAATATTTTTCTGTAGTTCCATCTATTTTAATCATTGTTTTATTTGCAACTACTGGAGCATTCACAGACAGAGAAAAAAGATGGATGGCTCCTAAAAAACACCTTGGAGAGCAGCTCTCTGTAGAGCAGAAACACAGAACTTCTCTTTCAAGAAATGGTTAATGCTTCGTTGTACAGGAGATTTCCTTCACACTTGTTGATAACAACATCTCTGTGATGACACTATTACTGACAAACTTAATGATTTACTGGAAAGAGTAAGAACAGAGCAATGGCCTCAGAAATGTCACTTGAAGGCCTCTTGATTGATCTTTACAATGATCCCAGAGAACTATTTGTCCTGCATTTAAATTCACTATTATTTTTCATTCCTTGTAGAAAGTTACAGTTATACATAGGCTTAAAATTCATTTATTCAAGAAGTAAATAAGAAAGAATAGTCTAATAAAAGCAGTTGGTAACGTCTGAAGCACAGTAACTAATGCTTCAGAGAGAAACATGAATCAGCCTACTACAATCTTAATAAAGAAACATTCGGTTGGTGTAGATCATTGTAACTTGTCACCATGTCACTCCAGTGGATTGAGACTGATGTACTAGAGTGAAGGATGTGATCCAATGGTACAAGTACATCATTTCCAAAGCAATTACCTGCACCAGAAGCATCAAGGTTTTTTCGTTTTTGTTTTTTCCATAGGTAGATTATGTTGCTACAAATTATGATAGACGTATTTTTTTCTTTCTTTTAAAGAAAACAAAAAAAATAAAACAATTTTTAAATTAACAATTTTAAAAAGGATTCATGGAGAGTAGGACTCCATGTGTTTCCAAAAAATAAACTCTCATGATCACGTCTACTGTCCAGCTGCACAGATGGAGAAACCTTCACTGAATTTCATTCACTTCTCTTCTAGCTGTGTATTAAATGACTTGTACATGTTCCTCTCCCAGCACAGCATGTTGTGTGTCCTGATGGGAAGGCCCCTCCGAAGTGCAAGTACTGGACAAGGAAACAAAACAACAGTCACTAATGTATTCAAGCATTTACAACCTTGATTTTGTACAAGTTTTATTTTTTCTCTCATTTGTTTACTCATTCTCAATAAATGGCCCATACACTTGATAGGAGGAAGGTTATTTCAACTAATGACTTTGTGGGCATTCTGCATTTATGCCTCATGGCAAAGAAAATATTTTTATATAACCACCAACATTTTATATATATTTTTTTAATTCTAGATATTTGAGATAATAGCATTGCTTACAGTCTCAGCAATTGTATGTGAAAAATTACAGTGCCTAAAGGAGTTAATCAATTAGGAAACATTTCCTGACTTTTCAGCTTTAATCTACTTTTCCCACTGTCATTTTAATGGTCTTTCTCATTTCCCTCATAAATATATTAAATAATTCCTTTTTTCTCTCTGCTACTGCAAATATTTTAAACATATTGAGATCTCAGTCCATCTTTTTTTAAGCATTTTTATTTTTCTTGTTTACAGCATTTTTGCTGAAATACCCAGGGCTTGCATAATGTTTTGAATGAGGCTGCATGCATTGTATGGAGAGAAATAGTCCTGGCCAATACAGTGTTTGAATAGCCTAGATGCATTTGTTGTTGTTGACAGCAAAGTTGTGGCATATCGTATATACCTAAAAGATTAAATATGAATGGGGAAATCTGTGTTGCCTGAAGTGACATTTCTCTTTATTCAGAAAAAAAAAACATATAGCTGTATTATTTTAAAGCTGATCATATGGGGAAAAGGAAAAGATGTATCAGTAAGAATTAAACATGTCTTTTAGATTTACTTCATCTGTATTCTTTGCAAGGCCTTCAGTCTGTCCAGTTTCCGATCCAGTCAGAAAATTCCTTTGTACAGTTTTGAAAGTCAGGAAAATACAAATTATATAGAATTCTGTTCAGCATATACGTACATATCTGACATTTAAAATTCCAACGAGAGTGATTTGCAGCCTAATTTCACTCTAGAAATTCTGCTTATAAGCAAGCCCCAGTTATAACTGTATAAGAAACATTTTGCTAGTAATTAGTCCAGTTAGCATACATGTGACTTTAGGTACAACATTTTTTCTGTATTTAGTTTGTATGTGTGTACATTTCCTTTTTATTGTATCATTGTTGTCTCTTATGTTTATCAGTGTGAAGTTGTTTCTATGAAAGTACTTGACATTGAAATCATATGGAACATACTCCTTATTCTGATGCAGTAAATCTCCAAGACACATAACAAACATTTATCTAGGTCTGATGCCAGTTCATGAAAATGAAGTTAGGCTGCATATAGTGTCCTGGGAACACATGAGAAAGCAAGACTAGCTGTAATCAGCCATTAATATCTATTTTGTTGAACACTAGAGGGAGATCAAAGCAAAAGAATAAATGATCTAACAGCCTGTGGTTGTTGATTGGACTTGTTCATAAAATTTCAGCTGATGATAAGATGAAACACCAGGTATCATCTTATCTTAATTTTTCACTGTAGTTTTCTTGTGTCCTTATTTAATATTGTTTTACCTAGAATGTAATTTGGAAAAAAAAAAAGCCTTAGAAGAAAAAAGACTGTGCTTATATCAATATCTCAATTAATATATTCTGTATAAAATAAATTTTTCATAAGAGACATATATTTCAATAAGAAGATTGAGATTTTAGCAGCTGCAAGATGAAACATAAGCACACAGTCCGTTTGTCTTACTCTCTGAACACACAGGACTTTGTTCTTGTATGTGCCTGCAGCAGCAAGCAGGGGAAAATTATTTTTCTACCTTCGTCAGAGAGAGTTCTTCCTGTCAGACCTAAAGGTAAGCAACTAAGTCTGCTCACATTCAGAACAGGATGGAAATTGATGCTGTCACTCTTTCGCAATCATAACTTCTGTTTTGTCCAGTGTTTGCTGAACAAATCTTGTAACATAAAATGTCTTTTAAAATGCAGATATTTATTAGTTTTGTGTAAAAGAAAGTTATCAAACACACACTTTTCTACTCTCCCCGTTACTGCTGGGAAATACCAAGACTTTCCATAGGATTCCCAAAGGAAGGGCCCGTAGGGCGTTGAATAATTTCCTTAAAGGAAGGATCTGGTTTATCAGGCCCTAGCAGAGGAGAAACTCTGGCATCTGAGCTTCAAAACCAAGGAACTATTCATGCTGCAGCCTGCGCAAAACCTGTTATGCTGCTAGGGATGCCTGAGCTAGATGCAGACAGCAAGGGACTGGTTATGTTTATGTTTATGTTGGGACTGGTAACTGCAAAAAAGAGTTCAGAGTGGGTTAGGTCACCTGAGTATTGTCACTGAGCACCACACTCCTCCTACTGCTCCACCTCCTACACATGGTAATACACATGTATACACACCAAGAAATGCTATTGTTATTTAGAGAAGAAAAGGTTTGTCTAGGCTCGAGGGAGATGACAGAAGTGACAGGCAGGAGCAGAGAAATGGGGAGGTGGGAAGGGAGAGGTGGAACTCGGCCTTTCATCACAGCAAGCTGCTATGGTGGCTCAGGGCTTGCTGTGAAACCATAACCACTCAACGTCACCAGTCATCTCTTCTCCATACAGAAAAGAAAGGATGCTCCGTGTTTTGCTTCACAGCTCAGTTCAAAAAGAACAATATTTATCCATTATTAATAACAAAACTGTGAAGCCACCCACAAGCTTCTTGTTTACAGTGCTCCTTACGTGTGACATCTGGGAGAGAAAAGTTTGCCTCTGCTGCTGCACCGTAGCACCAACGCATCACATATTCTCTGTAGGTTTGGAAGCTCATGTAGGCCAGGCACTCACAGGAAGAACTGTGCTGCCATTAAAGTTAATCAGCAGTTTCTCAGATGTTTCCTGCACACCTTGGGCCTGTCCAATAAATACTAAAACCCAGGCCATGTGAGGAAACTATTTCTTTCAAGAGTTTAAAAATAATAGAAATTGTAGCTGAGAATGTTTACATATGATCTACTGCTGTTTCATCAAGCAGACATAGGGTTGATTTTTGTGTTTTGTTTGTTTGTTTGTTTGTTTGTTTTTGTTTTTTCTTTTATGCAGGCTATGCTGAGATACTTTAATCATGGTCACCTAGAAGTCAGTAAAATACTTTAAATGCTTTGAAGCAGCCAGCAACCCTTTCTTCAACTATGGCCAGAAAAGCTATTAGACCATTTAATCATAGAATCATTAAGGTTGGAAAAGACCTCCAAGATCATCTGGCCCAAATAGAGCAGAGCCTTTAGGAATCAGCAAGCATCGTAGCATAATTTCTCTGGCACAGTTAACTTTAAACATTTGTAAAGAACGATGCGATGTTCCTTGTTGCAAAAGGAATGACAGAGTCGGACTCTGTGTGCTGTTCTTTTTCACTTACGTCCTGTTCAGGGCTAAGCACACCTGGCAGACAAAAGGAAATACCCATTAGAAAGTGTAGGGAACAGCTTGTCCTCGTGGCTTGCCTTCTGATATTAGGCACAGTCCCCTTCATCACCATGAAAGCCATTGCTTACCTAATGAATGAAACAAAGCAAACAAACAAACAAGTTGTTCTTTCATTTGCTTTAAATACTACATCTCCACATCAATGTTTTTAAGTGGCATGTTACCATCTTTAATGCATTGTACATATGAAAAAGCTGGAAACAAGCAAAAAGGTAGATATCCATAGATTTTTTTCAAAAGTATTTTGATATAAATTTGTAATGGCTTGAATTGAAGTCACTGAAAACGTATATGGCTCCCATCCATGGACAAGCACATGACTTGTGCTGTCATTTTCAGAAAAAGAAAGCAACACCAGGCAGCGTAACCAGCCACACACTCCTTGTCCAACCACCTCCACAAGGGATTCATGTTCCACTATGACCAAGTTCTAGAAGGAGAACCATGCTGAACAGATTTCCAGGTGCCCTGATGCCCAAGGTACTTTTACTTAAGCCAATGAGAGTTTAAACACCAGACAGCTTTCAGTATGAAATGCTTGAGATAAAGACATCAGTAGACAGTTGTTAACACCTTATTTTTATTTTTTTTTCATTGAGAAAAGACCATATTATTTTAAGTGAGAAAAAAAAAAAAACAGGTATCTCTGTAAATACTGAATGAATTGTGAGGTATACTTTATGTACTGTGTCTGAAACACACCACACTTGTTCTTCTACATTCCTAATAAACGACTTAAGAAAAAAAAAAAAAAGTCAACACAGAAACATGGGGAATTAATACATTTCATGGTTCTAGAAACGAATCATTGCATCTACATAATTGGCCAGTTATCTAAGCTGCATTGTGGAGTTCAAAAGCTGGAGAATACTCAATACCCTTTCAATTTTCAGTTGCCACCATCTGTTTAGAGAGCAAATACAGATGGGGTCTCTCCAATAAGGAGAGCTATGGTTTTCTAGTAACGAATAGAGAGCAAAGAAACCTGTGAAATGATATAGTATTTAAAGTATGCAATATCTTCTCATTATGGTTCACAGCTGAAATTATGCTTATTGTTATTACTGCTGACCAGACCAGTTTACTTAACATGTTGAGATTGAAGTAAATGCTTTGAAGGAAGTGCTTTATTTATTTATTCAATGAATAACTGTTTATACAATGAAAACAAAATCAAAATCAACTGCAGACCTGGTTACTTCCAGACCTTTCAGGTGCTAAGTCAATGTATTTCTACTGCACAGAAAATTGAATTTTTGTTATCGATAGGCACTGGGCAAACAGGAAAGAATTATGCATTGTGCCCAAGGCTAATCCTGTACAGTGCTGAGACTGCCCAACATCCACTGAGGCTTTCTCAGCATTGTCATAAGTTGAAGTACTGGCGCTGGCTCCTAGCTGTGCAATATATACAGTGCAAGCATGCTTTGCAAGTGTCAGAGTGTTGTAAAGAGCTAAGCCATAATCACAGTGAATGAATATAATTGACAGGTAATCCAAACTATTTGTTTCCTATGTTTCTACAATACTGTCAGAATATTTTCCAGTCCTGGCTTCTAGTCCTTCAGTTCCCTGCTTCATGTTGCTTTAGGTAACTACAAACTAAATAAAAATTGCTGGTAATATTATAGATGTATAAATCTTAGTAACTTCACTATTGTTGCCGGCTCACTGACCATTAGCCTAGCTCAGAAGACAGCTACTTTCTAGATAAAAAATGTTTCTGACTATCCAATATGACTGAGCTGTTGAATTCTCCCTCCAGGACCCAATTTAAGCATGTGAAGAAAAGGCCTGAGGTTTTTGTTGGTTTTGTGATACTTATCATTCAATTTGCAAATGTGTTTCAAACTTAAAGGGCCTTTTTTATATTTATCGCTTTTTATTCTTTAATGCTTTTGCTACAGTCAGGGAAAATTATTATTAGATTGTGAATGACCTCAAGAAAGGGAAAATCCACATAGTTCAGCCACTGATGGGGGAAAAAGATTATCGTATAAGTATAGCACTCTTTTATTCTTAAATTGCTGTGTCCTATTTTTAACAATTCTGACATATAAGCACTAGCTGTGAAAGGTTGATTCTGCAGATACCTGCAAAAGATAAACCTGAGCTCTACCAGAGACTGATGATGGTGAATGAAATGAATCCTCTCTCTGGACAATACAATGATGTGGCAAACTGACAAGGCATTGACAGTGGAGAGGAAGTCTGTTGCATCCAAGCAGTCTCTGGTAGTGCAACCAACACAGGAAGGTGAACTATTTTCACCTGATGACCATTCGTAGTTTGGTGTGAAATGACCATGGCTCTAATTTCAGCTGCCTGTAGAAATACACATCCAAGCACCAAGATATTCCTGCGTCTTCCTTTTTTGTCAGCTTTTAGGACACGCTGAGGTTACCAATCATGTTTACAACAGCTTTACATCCTGTATGTACTCTGTCTATCCCATGCTGCTCAGAAGTGTTAAACTACTTCACACACTGTCTGGTAGATTTGTAGCGGCAAATGAATCCCATAAATATGCGACTTACTACAGAGGTATGATCAAAATATGCATTGTGTAGATCAAGCACTGGATTTACTATTCATGTACAACACTGTATATACATTGATATTTCTGTCTGGGAAGTCTCAGACAGAAACAGTGTGACTATTTACTGCACTGAAGCATCAGACAAGGAGATAATTGGTAACATCCTTCATGGAGTCCTAATAAAATAGTCTGCAATAGCCACGTATGCATGCTGGCATGAGAATCTCTAAAAGAGGAATGTCTTTTCCTGGCCTTCTGTTAATTGCCTGAAAACAACATTCAGTTGTTTGTAATGTAATCATTCAGTTTGGTGTAACTGCCCACAAGCCTTTACAAGATCTCTTCTCTAACCAACTGCTACGCTCAACATCGAGTTATTGTAAAATTAACAATTTTTCTATTTGTAAAAAGCAGCAAATATAATATATCATGCCATTCATAATGTCTTAAGGTTTCAGTGAAGGAGCCATAATGATTATCAGGCAGGTAATTTCAGCAATATAATGTACCAGTAAAGTAGCATTACTGAAAAAGTGTTCCGTGAGAATATGGGCGTAACAAAAGCATTTTTGCCAACTGACTTTCCTGTTCAAATCCCATTGAAATGAAACTGTGTTTGAAGTGTCCATGTTGACTTTCTATTAAGAGTGAAAACTAAGTTGTTAAACAAATTTCTAGATTAGAAAACATAAAACTTAACTAGGACAGTAGCTGTAGGTGAGAATAGGAAAATCATACCAATACAAAGACATTGCTGCGTCTCTTGCACATGATGACAGATATTGACCTAATTGTCTGTGGAAATGTCCACATGTGCTTCAGTAAAACGCACTTAATGTATTCCACTACAGAGCTTTTGTTTTCAAATAAGTATGGGCATTCACTTGAATGCTTTCTTTTAAGAGAGCTAATAGTTTCCTTCAATTGAGTTCGTATTTTCTGGTGGTCCAGGTCTCAGCACTCTTCACCACATGTGAAGCGGCCTTGCTGGCAATCTCAGCAGATGATATTAGCAAACCCAGGTCACAAGCCTGTTTTCCCTTAAAATGTGGCTAAACACAGTCATCTGTATTAGAGCTGATCACATTCAAGCAGCAGTTCAGCTGTGCCATTTACAGATAGGCACCAACACTTAAAGAGAACGTTGCATACAAAGTAGTTAAAACTTTTGACTTCATCCTTTGAAAGAGTAATAAAGGACATCATGGCATTTAGCAACCCTGACTGTGAATAGATGTCCAAATGCATTTCAAGACTTATAGTTATGAAAGTGCCAAATACTTAAAGGAGGGAGAATATACCAGGTCTTAAAAAGGGAGACACTCCGAATGTCCAAACTGTATCTGTGTTTCACAAATGGCTTCATAAATAAAAATTACAAGAAAAGTTTTTTTGTCTATGGGTAATATCTGAGCCAAATTAATATCGTATGCATTTACAACTTAATGAATAGCTTAAAAAGCCTCATCTTTTGGAAAGATTCCCATAGGCTTTCACATAAGTTAGATCAGGATCACTATAGAGAAAAAAAAAAAAGTCATCTCAATAAAACATTTGGTCTTTTAGATAGTTGTAAATACAGCCAAGAAAAGATTTTGCTTTAAATACGTTCAAATCCAAGGAATATTTCAATTTGCAGGAAAAGGCAGCTTCTCACTGCTATCTAACATGCTTCTGAAAAAAAATCAATATTTACAAATGTTCACATCTAAATTAAGGGCATTTTGTTTCACTATCAGCAGTGTGGTGGTAAATATGTTAATGCTCTGGACAACAGCTTATCTTGGCATTAGTCTCATTCGTATCTAATAATACTGCAAATCTTGTGAGAAATGCCAGACTTTCTCAAAACAAACAGCTGGCCAGTAAAGACTGCCAAATTCTTGAAGTCTGTGAAATCAGTTTCAGTAAACATGGGATGTTCGTTAGTAAAGAAAACTACACTATACTATATTTTTTAAAACTTATTTGAAGCTAACAGAGAATTTACACTTTGTTTTCCCCCAAGGCACTGCAAAGCTTGGAGCCACTCATTTTATCCAAATCAACTTTGCCTCGCTCAGATGATGATATATGTTCATTCCACTGCAATAGCTGACATTTCAAATGCTTTTTTTCGACATGGCAATTTTCTTCTTGATATTTATGCTTCTATGTGTTTTATTGTAGGAGAAATAAAAAAAATATTTCAGTTAACTCTTCAAATTGCTCCAGTTGAAGGAGAAAGCCTTCATCAAAAGAAGGATGGTCTGACTGACAGGTCAGCTTCAGAGTAAAGCCAAGCCTGAGAAACAACAATCCAGAATCTTTCCACAAACAGAAGAAATGAGCACTGAAAGACCTTCCAATCTAATCAAACACCTAGGGCAGACAAGTATTCCTTCCCTTGAAAATATAAGTGATTTTTCCTTAAATGTCACTGACTGTACCCAGGTCGTGGTGCCAGAGGAAGTTTTTTTTACTGTTGCTGCTGCTGGCATATTGGAAAATCTGCTTGTCCTTATTGCTGTCATTAGAAATAAGAATTTGCACTTGCCCATGTACTTCTTCATTTGTAGTTTAGCCATTTCAGACATGTTAGGTAGCTTGTACAAAACTCTGGAGAACATCTTTATTATCTTGTGCAAAATGGGGTACCTGACTCGTCGTGGGGACTTTGAGAAAAAGCTGGATGATGCCATGGATTCCATGTTCATTCTGTCTTTACTGGGGTCAATTTTCAGCTTGTTAGCTATTGCAGCAGACAGATATATCACTATTTTCTATGCTTTGCGATACCATAATATCATGACACTACGAAGGGCTTTGATCATCTTGGCAATCATTTGGACATTCTGTGCTGGCAGTAGCATTGCCATTGCCCTCTTCTCCTATGAAGCAGCTACAGTTATTCCCTTCACTATCCTATTTCCTTTAATGATGTTTTTTATACTGTGCCTCTATGTACATATGTTCCTCCTTGCTCGATCTCATGCTAAAAAGATCGCCTCATTGCCCACCAGTGCAGTCCATCAGAGAACTAACATGAAAGGAGCCATTACACTGACTATTTTCCTTGGAGTCTTCCTTTGCTGTTGGGCCCCCTTTGTTCTTCACATCCTCTTAGCAAGGTTTTGCCCACATAACCCTTACTGTGCCTGCTACATGTCCATATTCCATGTGAATGGGACCCTCATAATGTGCAATGCAATCATTGACCCTATGATTTTTGCATTCCGAAGCCCAGAATTACGGAGTACATTTAGGAAGATGTTCTGCTGTGCCAGGTATAACTGGAACTGGTAGACACTAAACAACAACAACAACAAAAATACAGAAGCACACTCACTGGAGCACTGTGCAATGCAAATTCACAGTTAAAAATACTAAAAGTGATGCCCAAAGTAATATTATGCTTGGAGAATGCTGCCAGTGATTTCAAGAGGTCTACTGAAGAATACCTATGAGTTAAGTATGCACATAAGTCTTTGCCAACCAAACACCCAGAAATATTACTGATTAATTCTGCTCATAATTTTCATGCAACAGTCTAAAAATAACTGTAACAACTATCTTTTGTCATTTCAGAAAAATTCAAATATAAATCTTCTGCAAGTATTGTGTAACCCAAGAGATTAATTTATGCCAACTCATTTTGTATCAGTAATTTCAATTTAAGGTGTATACTACTCTAAAATTCTGTTGTTTAAATCACAAATAAATGAATACTTGTTTCTGAACTTCACGTTTATATAAAAGTCTACGATAAAGCAGAAAATATGGACATGTGTATAGACTTTGTTGGCAAAGTGAACTCATTACTTTGTTCTTTAACATCTATTCTCCTTAAAATCATGCAATTAGTATGCTCTAAGTGTCAAAAAAAAAAAATTTGGAGTGTGATTCCACATGAACTTATTTTGGTTTAAAAGTTATTCTTAGTGACTGAAGAGTTTTTTCCAACATAAAATCGTTCTGGTAGGAAAGAATTTTGAAAAGGTTTTGAATTTTAAAACACCAAGGCCAGGTCTGGACTAGCAAAGAGAATTGCTGGCCATGCCAGCTCCCCACTAGAAGTCCCTAGGCCAGCTTCCTTTAATAAAATAATAGGTTTCACAGACAGTAAAAGAACTTTGATAAAGCCATAGTTTTCTAAACATGCCACAACAAGGAATTCAAAAAGTAAAATACCAGACAGACAATTCAAAGACCTCCAAGGAAGTCAGCCACCTGGATGAGGAACCAGCTAGCCAATCTGGAAGGATGCTACAAAACAGTTTGTAATTTGCAAAATCCTAGTGAGAAAATTTTGAGTTGTCCTTGCCAAAACAATACTAAACTTGAAAAACTGTAAGGCAGAATAGCTTTCACAGCAAAATATCCTAAAGCAGTCCAGAGCATATGGTAAGGAATTAACCTCAGATTAATTCCATAGAGTTATTCAGCTGTGCCAGAAACAGAATATTTAGTAAGAGACAGCCATGAAACTGAGGAAGCCAAAGCATGGCTTGAACAGGAAGGAGAGGAAAAGAGAAAATCTATTAGAATTCATAGATAAATAGAAGAATTTACTCTTCTGATACACTAATAAAAACAGGAATTTCAAGATATATGGAATATGGACCAAAGTACAAGTATTCAGGGAGACTTAAGATCACAGATAAAGATGTAAGAAAGGAACCAATATACCTGAAAGCCTCTCCAGAACTAAGCAAAGAAAATATCTTAAATGAGATAAGGTATACTAAAATGAAAAATAAATAAATAAATAAAATAAACCTATATATTTATTACAGAAAATCATTTGTCAATAAAATGCAAGTTCAGAAAGAAGTTCAAATATAGTCAAATTTTATTCTAATAAGAAATTATTTTATTTCCATCAAAAGCAGAACAAATGTATATCTGCACAGCAAGAAATGACTGTTAGAACTGAAAATAATAAAAATAAATAAAATAGCATACAATTAAAAAAAAGAAAATTCAAAAGGCACATAAGAATTTTCTCTCTCAGTTTGCACTAATTCTGTTGAAATGGAGTATTCATTTGAAAATATTTCATTTCTGGGGAAGCAGAATCAGAAAAAGCATAAAATAGTCCTGAATAAAAAAAAAAGTTCCTTAGGTAGATTTTCCTTTTTAAGTCTATCAGTCCTTGTTGCATGTCAGCATATGAGTAAATCTCCATATGTTACTTCCTAATTGGCTGTAAATTTGGCTTGCATTTTATCAGTTGAGCAGTCTCTAAGAAAATAGTTTCTCTGTTTCACATCTTGGTATCTCTATATACTTCCCTGTGTTGGTCTTTGAACAGATTCTTTAAGCCATGTTTTGTGAAGCCTTCATTGTCTTGTACTGAAGATGCTCTTGAAACTCTGATAATATTAATGTATAACAGTGAACACTTCTTAGGTTATGTGATTTTTCCTTCATCTGCCCAGTGTTAATTTACAAGTAAGTATTTGGGAACCAGAACTGTACCTTAACTTTGGGAGAAATAAGTACATCTTGGATCCCACCTAAGCCTAGAAGGAACAACTCTGGTGCATGGAAGATCTTGTCTCTTCAAATAAGTAGTACTACAACCGATGTTTCATACAGAAGTGCCCAGAGAACTTCTCATGCCTGTGGCAACAAAACTTTTCCCGGTCACTTACTGCAAAACCAGAAGCTCCTCCTCTGTTTCTGTTGTTTTGTTTTGAACTGAACTTTATGTTCAGGAACAAAGTGAACAAATCTGATAAAGGCACCCAGGGGAATTAATTCCACTGAAGCAGTTGGTACGCCAGTGAGGGACAGACTTGCATAGCAGTTTAATTTTGTTCACAAAAGAGCAAGACAAATATAGTTTAACAACTGTAAGAAAAATCATGCTTTCTTGAATTATGATCCTGGGCAAGACTTTCAGAAAAATAGGCATCTTGAACTCTTGTTAGCAGAATATTATTTCATTTTTTCAAAAATATTTAAGTACTTGAAAAAGAAGTTTGCATTGAAGTGCAGAGCACCATCAGAGGCTAACAATACTTATTTATAATATTTGTTTATAATAAGAGTTACGAGGCCAATGTTAGCCTTCTCTTTTTTAAAATCCCAAGCATGAAACTTCACAATCAGTCAGTTAAAATTACAGGTGAGGGGAAAACAAACAAACAAACAAACAAAAAACTTAAAGTATCTATTTATTGCAAGACCTAATATTGCTTGTAATAGTACTGAATTGTGATTATGTTCATAACCTTCCTAACTTAGTTGGTCTTTTGGATTCGTTTTAGCCTTGTAGGCTTGGAAATAACTATTTCAGTATTACACATCTACATTTCAAACTAATGCTTTCTTAAAAAGTCTTTTTGAGTCAGTTTCAACTAAACTCTTCAAACAATACACCTATTCAAACAGTTTATTCCCCAAGGAGGCATATTTCATTCTGTCAAGGTAATTACAGCAGATAGCCATCTATGAAGACATTATATGTTCATCATTCAATAGCACTTTGATACAGCTTTTTTTGAAGTGTCACTTTTACAGAAGACGCAATGCCATTGTGAACTTCTGATTCAAAGAGGATGTCTTACTATGTAATTCTGGAAAAATCAGCAGGACTATTTAAAAAAAAAAAACTTTTCATATCCACTTGAAAGTAGCTTTTTTATGCTTGCAAATCCCCTCATATTACTGCTATAACACTAAGATCACATTTTTGAACTGTCACCCATAGTCTAATGACTATTAGCTTTCAAGTAATTCTGGCTAAACCAGCTGGAGTACGTGTCTAGTGAGTAATAACAATTATCTATTTCTTTCCATAGCTATTTATATATGAAGACCATGAGATGGGTTTGTCACACAACTTTGCATTGCTTCAGCAGCACCTTCACACTATCATTTATTACAACTTAAGCCCTTCAAACGTTCTGCCCAAACCTCATATGAACCATCTCAATAAAAACTAAATAAAAATAATAATAAAAAAAGCTACTCAGAAACCATTTGCTAATAGGAGGAGTTACTCTACTGCCAACTTTACATCCACTGACACCCTGATTGAGGTTGGAGCAGATAGAGAACCTGGCCTGGGCAGAGACCTGTATTGACAATTTGGCTGTAATGTCAGATGTGTGTTTTACGCAGATAAACAAACAAGTCTTTTATCAGTGTTGGTGTACAGAAGGGTTTCCAGAACAAAAACACAGGGCCCCTGACCCACATGCCCAGGCCTGGGACCTCGCATCAGCCCCAGGGCCATCAGCTGCTGCCCCAGCAATGCTGCAGCAGGGCCAGGCTCCAGCTCCCCACACCCCTGCCCTGCTTGGTGGTGGCCCCTGCCTAGCAAGGCCCAGCCGCAGGCCCATGGCCAGGCCTGTCCTCGGCCCTGCCCGGTGCCCAGGGCTAGGTCTACCCCAGTGCCCCCTGCTGCCCCAGTGCCCCCAGCTGCCCTGCTCTTGATGGGACAGTGGTACTGAGACTGGCTGCCAGAACCTGGCCTGAGGGACCTGGGAGAGCCCCAAGCCCTCATTGGACCCTGACTAAGCTCTTAGTTGCAAAAAAAAACACAGTTAGTAAGTCATTTGTACATTTACAGATCTTGCCTGCCCTGACCTCATCCACCCTAACACCACACGCAGTTTGGCAAGATCCAGCACACCCGAGGCATGAGCCACTCCCACAGAGGAGCCTCTGCAGCATGGTGTGAGAGCATTCAGCTCCACAGGGAGCCTTGGTGCCAGGGTAATGCTGAGTAGTTCAATACAATCTCTAAATACAGAAAGAAATATCTCCTCAGCTCCTTTGAAATCCTATTGCACCAGTTATTCTAGTTAATTGTCCCTTCCTGACAACTTAAATTTGGAATCACTTTTTGGTGGCATTAGAAGTCTAGGATAGATGTCTTCCAAATTAGCTTCACAGTTCCCGACACTGCTACAGCTATTCACTTTCAAATTAATTGATATTACCCACTGTACTAAGTATGCATTCAAGTTTTCACTTGAATTTTAAAGAATGATTTACAGACTCTGCTTCACTGGTGTACTGTTTCAGACTAACAGTCTACAGCCTTACATATTCATTTACCTGAGAAATGAAACCACAGCCAAGCAATTCGGGTAATCACATCATCTGGTCCAACAGCTAAATCTGTCTCAACTGCCAGTCTGTTCAAACAGGAATAAAGAAAGAGATAATAAAAAGCTCTTCATCCTGACACAGAGCAGTTCATGTCAAAGAGCAAGCCAAGAAGAACTGATGGAGACCTCAGGTCTCTCATCTGTGCTTAGCTTCCTCTCAGATTACAGCAGAGCCTTCGAAAGAGGGGGAAATTTGGTTGAAAAGAAGCTACTGCTCCTGGATGATAAGGCAGATGAAAGAAACACAGCCTTGCAAGTGAGAGCTGGCTGGTTAATAAGGGGTTGAAATTGGCAGCGCTTCCTATTAGAGGAGTTGGCACCAGGGTTTGTTAGAAGTCTGGGAATAGGCCCAAGAAATAGAGTCATTGAGAAATACTCCTTTTTTAAAAAATAATGGAGTTAAATGAACTGTATCAGTTGTTCAGTATTTTTCTGTACATAGGGGTCTTTACTGAAGGCTTTTTCTGGGGGACTCAGGAGTATATGGAGAATGAGAAAGCTCATTGGGCAGAGAAGACCTTGGTCCCTGGCCTCCCATGCTGTGATTGTTGCCAGCAAAGTCAGGGCCAGGCTAGGAGGGGACAGGGCAGTTCAGATACTGGTAGGGAGAAAGAATGACTAGGATTGGGTGGGACAGCATGGAACAGAGAAAGAAATGGGTGGAGAGGACATGCTCATCTTGCAATGCCTGGGAAAAACCCTAGGCACCAGTACGTGCTGGGGGCTACCCAGATGGAAAGCAGCTCTGAAGAAAAGGACCTGGGGCTTTGCTTGACACCAAGCTGAATACAGGCTCTCCGTGTAACCTTATCTCAAAGAAAACTAATTCTATTCTGGGCTCCATTAGGCAAAGTATTGCCAGCAGATCAAGGGAAATGATCCTTCCCCTCCATTCAGCACTGGTGTACTATGTCCATTTCCGGGCTCCCCTGTACATGAGAGACATGGACATACTGGAGAGAGTCCAACAAAGGGCCATGAAGACAATTCAATTCCTGGAGCATCTCTCCCATGAGGAAAGGCTGAGAGAGCTGTGATTGTTTAGCCTGGAGAAGAGGAAGCTCAGGGCATTCTCAACAACATATAAATATGTGAAGTGAGAGTGCAAAGTGGATAGAGCCCAGCTCTTTTCAGTGGTGCCCAGTAAAGAGGCAATGGGCACAAACTGAAACACAGGAGGCTGTGCAGAGAGGTTTTGAAGTTTCCCTCCTTGGAGGTGTTGAAAAGCTGCCTGGACATAGTCCTGGCAACCACCTCAGTGACAACCCACCATAGGGCACAGCAGTCAAGACAGTGGTGCCCTGGGGAAAGCCTGTGAAAGAATGGGCAAAATGCTGCACAGCCATGAGGGATGAGGAAAAAGAATGAGAAACAGCCCTGCAGACAGCAAGGTCAGAAAAGAACGAGGCAGAGGAGGTGCTTCTGTGAGGAGGACCTCACACCAGAGCAGCTGGGTGTGCCCTGGAAGAAGCTGCAGCCTCCCACACAGGAGCAGGTTTAACCTGAATGACTGGAGTCCATGGAGAGGATTCATGGTGAAGCAGGGGAAAAGCAGCAGAGAGGAACTGTTATGGACTGACTGCATCCTCTTTTCTCCATTACTACTGCACTGCTTGAGGCAGGGGGAGGAGGCAGAGGAGTTGGGAATGAAGGAGTGAAGCTGAGGCTGGGATGAAGGAGTGGAGGGTTGTTTTAGTTTTGTCTTTGTTTCTAACCATCCTACTATGTTTTAATTGTCAATAAAAATTGAATCAATTCTCCCCAAGTCAAGTCTGGTTTGCATATGGTGGTAATTGGTAAGTGATCTCCCTGTCTTTCTGTCAACCCATGAACTTTTTTCATCTTATTTCCCCCACACACCACATCCTGT
The DNA here is from genome assembly GCF_964034855.1 of Anser brachyrhynchus. Classification (NCBI taxonomy): domain Eukaryota; kingdom Metazoa; phylum Chordata; class Aves; order Anseriformes; family Anatidae; genus Anser; species Anser brachyrhynchus. Next base: position 105,274,275 of record NC_137695.1, read on the forward strand.
TGAGGAGGGGGACAGAGAGAGTGGCTGCATGGGTGTCTGTCAGCAGGCCAAGGTCAACTCACCACAATCAATTAATCCTACAAATGAGGATTAATGTTCTAGTCTAGAAATCAGATGCAGTAGGACTACAAGAGAAGGGGGAAAACCACAGGTGAATAAAATGGCCTGTGGTAAACTAGTTCAGTGAACTTGCACCAGCTTTCTTAGAAATCTCAACCTGAAGCATCCTTAGAGCTCTTACACTGACATGAAAATGCTAATTAGGCTAACTGACAAATAAATCACAGATGATGATGTTATTCTGTGTTCTGTGTATAAGCTTTCATTTGATCATCCACTTACCTGAAAACATTGGGATAAACTCAAAAAATCTCTCATCCCAGTTTATGAGAGTAAATTTTGCAGGTACACATGGTTTTGTGTGCTGAGCACCATCTGCCAGCTTTCTGCCATCAGATGTTGAAAACTGGAGGAAAACTCCTCTGACTGTTTGAAGGCGATTTGAATTAAACAGAAGGGTGGTAGTAAAATGTCCTTAGAGGTTACCACTTTATAGTGCCAAATATCTTGAACACTCAAGAATAACTCTTTATACCAAAAATAGATAGCAGTATCTTTTTATAACAAAATAATTCATGACAGTTGCTTACAAGTGTTCAAAATGATCTACACTTTTATTGCTGGTTTAACTGTTGTTTAAACTCAAAACCTGTAATATTTCTGGAACCAACCTCAGTCTTGGCATGTCAAAGACAAGATCTTCAAGCAGTACTCACACAAGATATAGAAAAGAGGCAGAACTGACATATCTTGTGAAGCAGTTATTTCTGCTTGGTATATTAATGCCAGAACTGCAGTACCACATGGCAAGTAGAGCACTTGCCTCGGAAATCCCAGTGAAGAGGTGGCTAATAGTGAAAAATTATCTTGAGGATCATCCACTGCTACTGCTGCCAAGGAGGAAGGACCTCAGTGGTGGCAACAATTAGATGGAGTGCCTGGTGCCTGGAAGGAATTGGCAAGGCTGGAACTGATTTACCTAGATCTCTTGGCTCTTCCCAATGTCATGCCACAAAGGAGTTGAAGGTATCTTCACAGATATACAGACAGCTTTCTTTATATTGCTTTCTTCACCAAGGTTTTTTCAACTCAGCCACAGAAAATTTCTGTGTCAGTCCTGCATCCATTTGACTTAGTGACCAAAGACTTAGAGAGCATTTCCTGTGTTATCAATTGGGATAGTTCCCTGTTAGTCTTCAAGAGGCATTTGGATAATCCACTTAATAACATGCTTTAACTTTTGGTTAGCCCAGAAGTGGTCAGGCAGTTGGATTTGATGATTTTTCTAGGTCCCTTCCAACTTTTTTCAGGAGCTCTGTGACTCTAGGCTGCTGATGTGCTTCACTTCAGGAAAAAAAAAAAAAAAAAAACAGCAAAGGAGTTCCCCAGGAAGGCTAAACTACAAGTCCCTCAGGTAAAAGAGAGACCAAAATCCATCTTTATGTACTTTTAGAGGGGTGGTTTAAACATTAGGCTATTACATGAAGACCATAGTCTTACAACCAAGACAATGACAGCATTTTACAAGAATGATATCTATTACACAGTACCTTCAAAAAGGAAGGGGTTGATCACTTGCTCCTGCAAGGGAAATTCAGTATGTGGTTCCATACCTCACAAGCTGATTTGAGTCCTCCCTTATCGCTGTGGTCAATACTTCTACCCCATTTTGAGACACCTGCTCAAACCTATACCTAAGCAGTGCTCTGGATTCCAGTCCAGAAAAGAGTACAAAAAAACTACATAGCCCCAGTACCCACCTGCAATCTCACCTGCAAAACAAATTTCTGAAAAGTGTGAGCAATCATGATTCCCCCTTATTACAAGAAAGATCTGGTTCTGAACCAGTTAGAAAGTAGCTTAGTTTTGTAAAGAGGCTCTGTCCATTACACTAAGTCTGTAACAGAGAATTTATCCCCTGGAAAAGTCAGATAAACTTAACTTTACTGAATGATCTCATAATGCCTGCAGTTAGCATCCTAAATGCACAGAGTTTCAGTCCTGAAAGAAAGTGATAGGAAATGAGGGAAAAACAAAAGATCTTCTGATTTAAGTAAGTCTGCTCTACCAGCCCTTCTGGCTATCCTGATGACAAAGCCTCCCCAACAAGGAATATGCTTTACCAACTGTCAATGTTGTGAAACAAATGCCTAGAAGAAGAGTCAGAAATGGCATCTGGTGGTTCAGAAGTGCATCTGTTCTGTTAATGATACTTTCAAATCAGTATTTTTGTGTCACAGATGAAGCTGTATGGAAATGAAAGTGTTGTTTTTAAATCACTTTAATTCTTCTCACACTGATTTCCAGCTGAGACACACTTTATTTATTTATTTATTTTGTCCATTGGCAAATCTCTTCAATAAATATCTGTGCAGCTCTGCTTAATAAGTTCTGGAGATATACAATTGAGCTGTTCTGTGCACCTGAGCAGTTACCAACTTTTCCTCAGCAGACTGTAAGACAGAGTGTCCTGCCTATGATCTCATGTGCCCAAAGCAGGTTCTAAAAGTGGGTAAAAGAAGCCATGCTCACCAAAATGCACAAGCCCCTGCAGCAAAGCATGGCAGCTACTGATCAGTAGGCAGCTAGAGTTGAGTGAGTGACAAAGTGACAAAGAGCACCTGCAAAGAGCAAGTGAGTGACAAAGAGCAATAGCATAAGAGTTGCCTGCAAATGTAACCTTAGAGAAAGTAAAGGCAAAGAAACCAGCTGATGCATTTTAATAGTGCATTCTAGCAACAGTAGAAATGGTATTATGATTATCAAGAAAAAAAATGTCAAGCACCACTGTGCCAAGGCCCCATGGGTTGTGAAAGGGCTCCTTTGCACAGTATTTGCATAGTATTCAAGTAATAAGAAATGAGAATGGAGTAAAGATAAAATATTAGGAATTAAATTTAAAACAGAATATAATTCAGTAGTGGTAAAAGAGGATAATAATTCCAACATTTCTGCTTAAAGCCTAGCAATCTATGAATTATGAAATGCACACTTATTTTTGAGATGTTTAGCTTTTGAAGGACATTCTAATATATATTGCAGCTTGCATTTTCTGTAATCCTTTTTATCCCTCAACATTAGAGACATTTTGCTGCCCTTTAAAAATCATTATTTCAAGAATCATAGTGTACGCTTTCAATACCTGCTCTTTGCTGTTAAATCTTCACTCCTTTACTTGTGGCCCACTCAGCACTTTTTTTCAACCAGCTGCAAGATGAAGCCTTAGTATTACTCTTTTAGACTAGTTACCTCAGAGTATTTTCTTATATGACATTACTTGAGTTTATTGCAATAGTAGGAGATACAGGGAAAGTCCCATGATTCAGTAACACAGAAACACACTGAGGAGCATGGAGGCCATATTTTGACCATGTGAAGGAAATGTTCTCATAACAGGAGTAAAAGCTCCCTCATGCTTTCCTCCATAACAGCCAAGGTGGGCCAGACTAATAGTAATATCTGCAAGGATATACCAGGAATAGCTGCAGAACAGTTCATCCTATCCTCACCATTGTAGCTGAAGGACCCCAAGAACTAGAAACTCAGTGCTATCAACATATGCACCCACCAGCTCTCTACAACTGAAAATTTGTTCTATAAGTGAATTAAAAGACAAGATCCTGATTAGCTGGACAGGAAAGACTGTATCAGGTTATCTGCCAGAATGCAACCAGCCTCCATTTCAAGAAGGGGGGAGAGAAAACAGGAGGCCAGCCACCAGCCAGTATTGCAGGGAGTGAAGAAAACACCTGTGAGTCAAAACGCAGACAGAGTTCATCCCTGCAGGAAAGAAACTAAAGGTAGAAAAATCTCCCTACAACAAACGCAGCAGTGAGTTAATTGGTTTTAGTACTTTGTGGTGTAAACTGACCTCTGTGTGGGTGTTTATGGGATTTTGGTCCTTGTTTAAACCACAGGAGCCTTCAAATAAGATTGTTCTTTTTCTTAACTCTGGCTTTGACTCTTTTGTTTTTATCAAAGAGATATAACAAGAGTAGTGGATTTACTGTGTGGAATTTAACAGCCTGTATACTAGCTTCCCTAAGGAAATACTAGCATCCCTTCAGTGGAGAACTGCGGTAGCAAAACACAAGAACAACTCATCTAATGGCTGTCTACCACTAGCTAGGCCACAATGGTCTACACTAGGCAGAGAGCTCTCTCTAGAAAGTCTGTAACCACCCAGACTGACTGCCCGCTCAAAAATGCAGCAGTTCAGGTTTCTGGATGCAGGGAGTGTCTGAGCCTGTTGCTGCCATCTGAGGGAGGCAGAGGTACTGTGTGTGTGAGGTGCGAGCAGGTGGATGACCTGGTCCGCCTGGTGGCAGAGCTCAAGGAGGAGGTGGAGAGGTTGAGGGCCATCAGGGAGTGTGAGCGGGAGATAGACTGGTGGAGCAACTCCCTGCAGGGCCTGAAGGAGAGGTACCGGGGTGAGACACCCCAAATGGGGATGGACCCCCTGCCCTATCGCTGTCAGGCAGAGGGAGGGGACCTAGGAGTTGAGGAGGAATGGAGACAGGTCCCTGCTCGACCTTGCAGGCAACGCCCCCCCCACTGGCCCCACCTTCCCAGGTGCCCTTACACAACAGAGTTGAGGCCCTGGAGCTTGAGAGACCGGTGGGTGAGGATGAGGTAGATAGTCTACCCAGGAGGATGCCTAGGGCGATGAGGTCGACTCCACGCCTCAAGACTGCCTCCACCAAGAAAGACAGAAGGGTAATCGTTGTAGGCGACTCCCTTCTCAGGGGAACAGAGGGCCCTATTTGTCGGCCTGACCTTACCCGTAGGGAAGTCTGCTGCCTCCCTGGGGCCAGGGTCAGGGATGTTGCCAGAAAGCTTCCCAACCTGGTTCGCCTCTCTGACTACTGCCCTCTTTTGATAGTCCAGGCTGGCAGTGATGATCTTGAAGAGAGAAGCCTGAAGGCTATCAAACGGGACTTTAGGGGACTGGGACGGTTAGTGGATGGAGCGGGAGTACAGGTGATGTTTTTGTCCATCCCTACAGTGGCAGGGAGGGGTACAGAGAGGACACGGAAAGCCCACCTGATAAACACGTGGCTCAGAGGCTGGTGCCAACACAGAAATTTCGGGTTTTTTGACCATGGGGCGCTTTACTCGGCACCTGGCCTGATGGCCGCAGACGGGTCCCACCTATCTCTAAGGGGAAAACGGATCCTAGCCCAGGAGCTGGCAGGGCTCATTGAGAGGGCTTTAAACTAGGTGAGAAGAGGGACGGGGCTGAAATAAGGCTTGTTAGAGCTGTGCCAGGGGGAACAATGGCAAGGCCAGGGGAGAAGGCAATGGCCCAACTGAAGTGCATCTACACTAATGCATGCAGCATGGGTAACAAACAAGAGGAGCTGGAAGCCATCATGCAGCAGGCAGGCTATGACTTGGTTGCCATCACGGAAACGTGGTGGGACCACTCGCATGGCTGGAGTGTTGCAATGTCTGGCTATAGGCTCTTCAGAAGGGACAGGCAGCACAGAAGAGGTGGTGGTGTGGCTCTCTATATTAGAGAGTGTTTCGATGTTGTGGAACTTGAGGCTGGGAATGATAAGGTTGAGTCCCTATGGGTTAGGATCAGTGGGAAGGCCAACAAGATCCTGGTGGGGGTCTGTTGTAGATCGCCAAACCTGGATGAGGAGACCAATGAGGAGTTCTAGAGGCAGCTGGCAGAAGTTGCAAAATCATCAGCACTTGTTCTCGTGGGGGACTTCAACTTCCCAGACATGCCCTGGAAGCACAACACAGCCCAGAGAAAGCAGTCTAGGAGGTTTCTGGAGAGCGTGGAAGATAGCTTCCTGACGCAGCTGGTTAGAGAGCCTACCAGGGGAGGTGCCCCGCTAGGCCTTCTCTTCACAAACCAAGAAGGACTGGTGGGAAATGTGGTGGTCGGGAGCTGTCTTGGGCAGAGTGACCACGAAATGGTAGAGTTCTCTATTCTTGGCAAAGTCAGGAAGGGGACCAGTAAAACCGCTGTCTTGGACTTCCAGAGGGCTGACTTTGAGCTGTTCAGGACACTGGTTGGCAGAGTCCCTTGGGAGGAGGTTCTGAAGGGCAGAGGAGCCCAGGAAGGCTGGGCACTCTTCAAGAAGGAAATCTTAATGGCTCAGGAGCGGTCTGTCCCCATGTGCCCAAAGACAAGCCAGTGCAGAAGAAGACCGGCCTGGCTGAAGAGAGATGTGGCTTGAGCTTAGGAGAAAAAAGAGGGTTTATAATCTTTGGAAAAGAGGGCGGGCCACTCAGGAGGACTATAAGGATGTTGCGAGGCTGTGCAGGGACAAAATTAGAAACGCCAAAACTCATCTGGAGCTCAATCTGGCTACTGCCTTTAAAGATAACAAAAAATGTTTTTATAAATACATCAACACAAAAAGGAGGACTAAGGAGAATCTCTATCCTTTACTGGATGCAGGGGGAAACTTAGTTACCAGAGACGAGGAAAAGCCTGAGGTGCTTAATGCCTTCTTTACCTCAGTCTTTAGCGGCAAAACCAGTTGTTCTCTGGATACCCAGTACCCTGAGCTGGTGAAAGGGGATGGGGAGCAGAATGTGGCCCTCACAATCCACGAGGAAATGGTTGGCAACCCGCTACAGCACTTGGATGTATGTAAATCGATGGGGCCGAATGGAATCCACCTGAGGGTACTGAGAGAACTGGCAGAGGAGCTGGCCAAGCCGCTTTCCATCATTCATCAGCAGTCCTGGCTATCAAGGGAGGTCCCAGTCGACTGGCGGCTAGCCAATATGACACCCATCTACAAGAAGGGCCAGAGGGTAGACCGGGGTAACTATAGGCCTGTTAGTTTGACCTCAGTGCCAGGGAAGCTCATGGAGCAGATTATCTTGAGTGTCATCACGGGGCATTTACAGGGCAACCAGGCAATCAGACCCAGTCAGCATGGGTTTATGAAAGGCAGGTCCTGCTTGATGAACCTGATCTCCTTCTATGACAAAGTGACACGCTTAGTGGATGAGGGAAAGGCTGTGGATGTGGTCTACCTTGATTTCAGTAAGTCTTTTGACACTGTTTCCCACAACATTCTCCTCAAGAAACTGGCTGCTCATGGCTTGGACTGGCGTACGCTTCGTTGGGTTAAAAACTGGCTGGATGGCCGGGCCCAAAGAGTTGTGGTGAATGGAGTCAAATCCAGTTGGAGGCCGGTCACTAGTGGCGTCCCCCAGGGCTCAGTACTGGGGCCAGTTCTCTTTAATATCTTTATCAATGATCTGGATGAGGGGATTGAGAGCACCCTCAGTAAGTTTGCAGATGACACCAAGTTAGGTGTATGTGTCGATCTGCTCGAGGGTAGGAAGGCTCAGCAGCAGGATCTGGATAGGCTGGACCAATGGGCTGAGGCCAGCTGTATGAAGTTCAACAAGGCCAAGTGCCGGGTCCTGCATCTGGGGCACAACAACCCCAAGCAGCGCTACAGGCTGGGAGAGGAGTGGTTGGAAAGCTTCCTGGCAGAGAAGGACCTGGGAGTATTGGTTGATAGTCAGCTGAATATGAGCCAGCAGTGTGCTCAGGTGGCCAAGAAGGCCAACAGCATCCTGGCTTGTATAAGAAGCAGTGTGGCCAGCAGGTCTAGGGAAGTGATTGTCCCCCTGTACTCGGCTCTGGTGAGGCCGCACCTTGAGTACTGTGTTCAGTTTTGGGCCCCTCACTACAAGAAGGACATGGAGGTGCTCGAGAGAGTCCAGAGAAGGGCAACAAAGCTGGTGAGGGGTCTGGAGAACAAGTCTTACGAGGAGCGGCTGAGGGAGCTGGGATTGTTCAGCCTGGAGAAGAGGAGGCTCAGGGGCGACCTTATCGCTCTCTACAGGTACCTTAAAGGAGGCTGTAGCGAGGTAGGGATTGGTCTATTCTCCCACGTGCCTGGTGGCAGGACGAGGGGGAATGGGCTAAAGTTGCCTCCTAAAGGAGGTTTAGGTTGGATATTAGGAAAAACTTCTTTACCGAAAGGGTTGTTAGGCATTGGAATGGGCTGCCCAGGGAAGTGGTTGAGTCACCATCCCTGGAGGTCTTTAAAAGACGTTTAGATGTTGAGCTTAGTGATATGGTTTAGTGGAGAACTTGCTAGTGTTAGGTCAGAGGTTGGACTAGGTGATCTTGGAGGTCTCTTTCAACCTAGACGATTCTGTGATTCTGTGATTCTGTGATAATGTCGAGAGTAAAGAACACATACTTTAAATAAACTTTCAAATATATGTTTCCATGGCAGCAAATTAGCTATAATATATGAAAGGACTGTATCCACACTTCAGCCATCGTGTCCTCCCCTTTCCCTGGCCACATCTTGCTGTCTGCATTCTAAATGTCTGTGTACATGTCCAAGATTCAGATGTTTGTCCCCAGCTGACTTAAAGTTCATGAATTATCTTTCACATGTTCTACAGACCATTTGACAAGTACTGCATTACCAGAACCAGTTTCATATGCTTGAAATAGAATTTTGCTCACTCCTGAGGCTGAGTAGGGCAACACCTGAGAAAAACAGTCTAAGAAAAAGGGATTCATCCACACACCAGAAACTTTTCTTAAAGCAAACATCAAGGAGAAGAAATGAATGTAGAGCCTGTATTAAGATGTGAAGAAAAGGGAAATTTATAATCCATCAGGATAAGAGGAAGAACTGACAAGGACCACGTCTCTTCTCCTGATGCACAACTTGGTTAAGTCTATCCTTAGCTTTCCAACCCATGACCTTTGGATCTGTATACAGACGCTTGTTATTCAGTGCCCTTTTTGTTCTAGGAAAAATGGCTTTCCCAACTATAGTTCCCAGCTGGTTGCACAAGTTTCCTATAAAAGAATTGAACTATTACAGCAGTATGGCGTTATGTCCCTTATGACAGGTCAAAAGTTGCTGTGCCAAAGGGGGTGAATGAGAAGAGGCAGAAGGATACAATCCCAAGCAGAACCTGCTCTGAACAGAGGCTCTCAAAGGAACCTGTTACAGAGAGCAATTCTCATGCCTTCATTCAAAGAGAGTGAGCTGTCTCTGCCCTGAAAACAAGTGAAAGGAAATCTTGGGTGACGTCAGCGTAGAATCATATGCATATCATAGCATATCAGTAGTCATCACACAGATTTTTCTCCATGAGACTGACAGAGTTTTTAAACCTAACATTCTTTGTTATCAACAGTCTGTACATATTTGTGATGCATGATGAAATTCTACAGATCTGTTTGTACATGAGGGAAAAATAGGAATATAAACAATAGGCACCCTAAAATTTTGATCAGGTGGTTCAAGTGTTTGACAGCCTGTTAGCATTTCACTCATTAACATACAGCACTTGTCAGATGTGTAAAGAAAAGAATATACAAATAGATAATAATGTTATATCCTTATTTTGCTCTTTAGCCACTTCAGAAGCAAAGTTAGCCACTCAGTGCAAAAGTCTCTGAGATGGAAGCTGTCTGACAAGAAAAAAATATATATTTTGTGGGGAAGGACAAACAGAAACAGTCCAAATTAATGAGGCCAATATGATCAAAGCACAAAGAAATGACTATTCTGACTAACAAGTATACATGAAGGGGTGGTGGTTTCCAATCAGGATGGGAATTTCATATTCTTGTTTTTAATATACAATAGAGGAAAAACAAAACCAGAATTACTGTTGCCACCTACAGCATAGATGAGGTCTAAAACCTTAATGATAGAGGGAAACCTCTAAAAATCTGAAGAAGTACTGATTCAAATGGAGGGGAAAATGTGGAATTGTAGAGTCAGATGCTTCTTACCACTAACTGTAACTATAGCTTTTTTTACAGGGACTCAGTGAATGTAACGAACAATATTACTAAAGAAGATGGCTTTCATGTTAGTGCCAGAGAACTGCAGTCTAAGGAAAGGGCCAAAATTTCTCAAAATGGAAGTATAAAGCTATGTCTTTTATTTCCCACCTCATTTTGGTAGATTTTTTTATCTGTCAGACTGTAAGTGAATTGACACTTCTATTCATCTCTTGAACAGACAGGACAGTTTCACAGTCAGTTACTGTAGTCACTGATTTTGGCAGCATTGGCTTCTCTGGATGGAAAAAGCACCTGTTTTGCAGTTGAAGGTAAGCACAGTATAATTTTATGCATTCAGCCATGTCAGGAGTTGTTGACTTAAAGCCAAGGGAATGATTACTGAAAGAAACCTCTAGAATATCTTGCAGACAATTTGCTATTTTGCCTGACCTCTGAAAGATCCACTGATCAAAAACTTGTACATCTTACAGAGAAAAAAAAAATAAGCAATTACATTAATTAACCAAGGAACAATAATAGAATCTCTATTAAAGGGAGGAACGTATTCTAAATTCTTCTTAAACACACATCCCAGAATGGCTTCTTAACAGATGCATAACATCTAGGGGAGATCTCACCTAGGGAAGCAGCCTTCTTTATCTTTCACAGAAAGATTTATTAAATCTACCTAAATCAAAGGCCACAGCAAAACAGTAAGTTTTTCACTTCCTTTTTGCCATGTCAACTGAAGAAAAACCTATTTCTCTACCTAATGATCTCAGATTGAACCTAAGTATTTACATAATTATTATCACCATGGCAGCTATATCCATAGTATTTTTCTTCACTTTCCCAGCCACTGTAGCTTTTGTTTTGACAAACAGTGTTCATAAAAATAAAAATTGTTCAAAACCAGCTTTGTGTCTTCTATATGATTTTACCTGTTTCCCAGCTAATTAAAACAGCATTCTGAAAGGAAATTAATTTTCTTTCAAAAAATACCCACTGATTTTATTTTACAAAGCTTATGGTAAAGCTAAAATGTTTCAAGCAGAACCAGTCCAAAACCTGCACTTTCTTCAGGAGCTAAAAAGCTGTACATGTTACTTGAGACAATAAATGGAACAAGGGAAGGACATTTTGATAATGTGAAGGCAGCTATCTTGGGGACAAAGGTTGGTAACTGCAGTCCTTTCCATCGCTAGTAGTTGCATAACTAAAGATTTTGAAAGAGAGTAGGAAAAAAAAGAAACAACACCTAATGTTACTGCCAAAAAAGGAAGAAAGAAAAAAAAAAAAAGCCTAAAATTGCAGAGAGACAGAGTGAATAGTTACTAATTAGTCCCTTACCCAGATGGAGATAAATATCTGTATTTCAGGGAAACAGGTTACAGCTTCTTTTTATTATTATTATAATTACAGTGACTAATTGAGGATTCACGCACAGAGTGTTTGTAGGCAATAGAATAAATACATGCAGTGAGCTCCAGAGAGATGACGGCAAAGGAAAAATAGTAAGCAGGCAGCTGGGAATGTCATGTATTTCACCCTAGCAGAGTGTTTGGCATGGTACCTTGCCGCTGGCTGATGACCAATTTTCTCATTAGAAGATTTGTTTTGTTTAGGCACAACAGCATAAGTAAAGGTAATGTATTGTGCTTTCAGGTCCTGTTTGCCTTCCCATTTCTTCCCACTCCTAAAGATTTTAAAGGGACATATTCTTTCAGCACAAGTGGGATTTCAAAGTGCAGACCTATGCTCCCACTCAGCAATCACTCCACCTTTGATGCCTGAAGTTACTCTTCTGCCACTGGGAAATTAAGCCATGGATGGATGGATGGATGGATGGATGGATGGATGGATGGGTGTTGTGACCCCAACCCAAATGAACAGTACATCCCAGACAGTACCTATTCCTCTAACTTTTACTTTTGGACTACCAGTGATATTTTCTCCCAGTAAAACCAAGCTTTCTGACCTTCGCAAACACTTGCTCAATGGGGGACAGGAAACTGTGTGCAGTTGATAGATGGCTCCTTTCTTTCTCCATGGACAGACTTGTCAGTGCGGTGGATCTACCTAACACAGCTCGAATGTTCCCATATGAGTCCACTCTTTCTTATCCACACAAAGCCAAGCTCAGAGTAGAGCCCAGAGTAAGAATAATCTATAGTATCTTAATTTGTAGTGCCATTTCTACTTGCTGGTTTGAATCTTCTAGATGAGTGACTTACATGGTATAATCTTCCTGTGTCCTCTAGATCATAAGGAACTTACATCACCAATAGCTATCCATGCAGTAGCTGTCCATATGCACTCACATGCGAAATGACATGGGCCACAGGTGCAAATTTAGTCATTCTGTTTCAACCACATTCTGATTGATAGATGTTCTTATGTAGTATCTCAGCACATAAAACCAGAATTCCTTGCTTACAACACCTGATCAATATGTGGAAAAAGTTATAACACTCTCCCATCTACAGGGACGCAGGGAAGAAAACAGCATGCTGGGACAGAGCTATGCTAAGATAGGAAAACCCTTCCCAGGCAGACTTCCTCTCCCAGTTTGTCATGTGCCAGTGTCTGACTGTATCATTTCAAGTTTTGCATGTCTAGGAGGAGTTAATCCACCATATTGACCTCCAGAACTTACAACTTTCAAACTTTCTAATATAAATTGATTATTAGCTCTGTGTTCTTTTAAACTGCTCTAAGCAGTTTTGCACTTTTTGAAAGCTGAGGTGCCTGTCAAGGCTTCCTAGGGATCAGAAGAAGAATCCTGATATTGTCTCTCCCGGGACTGATGGAAAGTGGAACACAAACTTCTCTCACCTGCAGCTGAAGCACAGGCTTGCTCCTCCCATCCATTTCCTTTTTCCCAGACAAGTTAATACAGGTTGATACTATCTGTTGCTGGATTCTGCCACAATTGCTAACCTTAGAAATCTCTGTCCATGTCAACTGAGGTCTCAATGATTTTACTTCACTGGCAGGCTTAGAAGCCCTGCTTTTTTCCCCGTCTCATGAGATGAGAGACATGGTATGTAAGAAGTGGGGCAGTTCAGCAGGCTTGCGTGGAAAGAAGAGTGGACAAATGCCAGCTGAGGAAAGACAGCTTCATTTCCAAGAAAAGGTAGGAAACTGTGGCATTTTTAAGTGTAAAGTCAGCACAACTCAAGATCAGATTGGTTGCAGTAACCTGACCACAACTGTGAATAAACTCACAGTGATGAGCTGTGATGAGCTAATAACCTCTAAATCCGTGTAGTCTCCCGAATTGTCATAAGCTTGCACAAAACCAATTCAATGTATTAAAAAAAAGAAAACAGAAAAAAAGAAATTGTGATAAAGAACTTGGCAAGCACAGCACGGGTTGCCAATGAAAAAGTTGTGGAAAAGTCAGTCAGTCTCTCAACCTGTGCTGGGATGCTACCTGCAGCTATGTTTGCCATAGATTCCCTAATTAAGAGAGAACTTAGTTTTAAAAATATGTAGAGTTCTGATGTTGTAAGTATGTAATCTTAATTGACCTTGTCATAACAGGACAATGAAATGAAGAGAAGCAGAAAAGGGAACCAGTTCATTTACAATGTTGCCTTCATCCTTCCATGAAAGTTAAGTCAACCCAGTCAACACATTAACTTCTTCGCTTCTCCCTGAACTTCTTGAATTATTGTTGACAGCTTCACCTCTAATCACAGAGCTGTCACTTGGATTGCTCAAGCTGATCAAAACTGCTTGAGGGAATCTTCCTCCTTTTCACCTTGCCAACAGAACAAGTGGGAATGCAAAGTCTGAATAAACTCCAGTGTCATACCTTCAGAATAACATGGGTCACCTGAGTACTGTGAAGTGTCTCTGTCAGTGTTTTAGGCTTGTGGCAGTGAGATTGTACTCAGCTTTGTATCTACTTATTTTTATGTCTGCGTAATCCCCTTACCTCCAACTGCACAACAAAGGCTTTGATTAGAACAGAAATTCCTTTTTGACACAGAGTGGCACAAAGAGCCAGAGAATTTGGCAGAGTTTTGCGACATATGCTCTCAGTGCCCTGCAAAATTTAGATCTGCAGCAGCATCATTTGTTTTAGGAAATTTTTCTTTCACAATTTTGTTTGGAATTAGATCTTCAGAGGACCGTAGTGACACCTGGAGTTCATGCACTGCACATTTCTAAGTAGAAGGGTAAGGCTGTTGTTTTTACAAAACACTCTTCCACCTCTGCCAATTATGAGTCAGTCTTGTTCTATTCTAAGTAGTCAGTGTCAAGAAATTAAATTTGCTTTAGCTATAGAAAATATGAGCAATTAAAAAAAAAAAAAAAGAAGAAGGAGGAGAAGGAGAAGAACAAAAGAACAAGAGCAAGAGATATTGAGCAACCACTATGAGTAAAACTGAAATAAGAAAATAACAGGAACAGTAGATGGACCTTTAGTTTCATAAAATACCTAAATGACCTTAAAAGAAGTGAAAACATGAAAAAATGTGTCATTAACTTTCAATCCAGAATTAGTCTCCCAGGGTCCTTCTTTGCTTTTAAAGTTGGAACTTCAAATTTTAAGCTATCTATGATCTTTCCATGTGTATTTTTTGTATATACTATATTGCTATGTCGTAGAATTGTACTGCTTTCCAAATAGAGCAGTAAAATATGTTAAAACACACTCAGAAAAGGGCAGAGTTATGGCTAAGTTTGTATACAGAACTTCGGGGTTATTATATTTTTGTGTTTATACATAAACATACTGTAGTTACAGATGAATACTTCCTGAAGAATGCATTACACAGGAGAGAGTAAAAATTCTTTTTGTTTATATGGACAATGCTTGCTCATTTCTTTTGTTCTAACTTCTGCCTCTGCTATATAGAAACAATTAACACTTAGCTGAAGTGAGCTTGCAGGAAAATTCACTGAGTGAAAGTGGAGAAGCAGGATGTACATTCTTGTTTTGGCTCCCACTCCTGTATCTCATTTTCAACCAGGACATTGAGAATAGTCAAGAGCCTATATTTCCTAATTTGTCAAGTGAAAGAAGCTCAGATTTCTGGGACAAGACACTCAAATGCTCACGCAGAAAAGAATTAAATACTATCATCTTTTTCCCGTGACCCTTAAGAGACTTGATGTTAATGCAGTTCAGGCAATCTAGCCGGATCAACGCTGGAACAACATGTATTTTTACAAATTTGGATTAAGATACATTGGCAGAACTCCACAGCAATACAGATACGCTCACTGCTATCTAAAATCTTACCACGTTCATCTAGAGCACCGTTCCTTTTCAAAGTTGCTATTTTTAGAAAATTATATATATTATTACGTCCTCTTGAAAATTATTTTACAGATATTAGCTACTCACTGAAACAGGATTATTCAAAAGAAACAGATAGGCTTCATGTTTTGACTCTGTTTCCAGTCATTAAAGAAAGGTTGATCTTTATTGCATAATGTCTCTCCAGCTAAGTCTCCTAGATTCTTCCCTCGTAGCACCAAAGCAATGAAAAATCAAGTAACACCATCTCTCGCCTAATGTAAAAAGAGATAGCATAGGAATAAGCCTGAATACATTAAAAAAAAAAAAAAAAAGTTTGTAATCCATTCCTTTAGATCTAAAAAGCTTTGGATCAATTTAAAAATTAAATCCCAACTGGCGTCATTGGCCCTGTCATTACTGATTTTTCTAAGGAATAGATAACACAAGACTGTACTTCAGCGATAACATTCTTTCAAATGCGTTTGCAGATGAACAGCACTTCCCCATCTGTGTTCCTGCAGAAGAGGTGTCTTACACAGACACACAGAAACCTCTCTATGCTCAAAGGCTTCAGAAATACTGCTTTCAGCATACAAGACAGTTACTGGATGGAAATGTTTTATTCCTGATAATTGCATAAGAAAATAACTCAACATGATGGTTTGAGCCTCTCCCGTTGGTATTTTGAATCATCAATTGGGTATGTAAAGTTAACACTCAAATTCAAAGTTCAAGTCTGTAAGAAGAGATCCAAAGTGTTTTTCCTTTTGACAGCTGTTGTTCAGATGTTTGGATGGCTACTCTGATGCTCAAATAAAGCTTTTCAGTTATGAGAGTACTTATTGTAACACAGGATGAGTTATAGCAATATAGTCTTAACTCCTCTAGAAGGAGCAAGCTGCTACATGAGACACAATCATTTGGCCAGCTACAGCTGAAATAATTTTGTATCTTGTAGAACTGGTGAAAAACTAGCAAGTGCATTTGGAGAAAATAGTAGAAATATTTAGCCCACACAAAATATAAACTTTTATTAAAAGAGAAAATCTTTTGAAAACAAATAAAACAATTCGTTCCTTTCTCATTCTTTTTTAAACTTTTCTTCCCAGTAACACTGATTTAAAAAAATAATGATGGGAAGAAATATATAAAAATCACTCTTCATTAAAAAAAAAAAAAGTGAAGCTTTGTAAAAGCAAGTTTGAAGCTGAAATTATAGTGGAAATTATATTAAACAACCACCGTTTATCCCTTTTCAAGAAAGCCTTTTGCAGAACTGTTCTGTGCTTCTAAAGCAAAGTAATTTTGTAGAAGTGTGTTCATTTCAATGGCATTCAAATGGGAATCCCAAAGCCAAAGTGTTCCTGGTCATTTTGGAGGGGTGGAGGAAATGACAGGCAGAGTGTGGGACCATAAGCCCAAAACCCTAAGCAGTCTCTTTAAAAATAACCAAAGAAAAGGGGATAGGGGAAAGAGGAAAGTGTTAAAGAGGAAGGAATAAAAGTAAAAGGGGAAAGGGGAAAACAGAAAGTGGAAAGTCTTTAGCAAGTCTTGTGTCCTGGGAGTGTCTCTGAAGCTGCCACTTCAACAGACAGCTGTGCCTGCACTGGCCTTGCCACCCGGTTTAGACAGCGTGCACCGCTGTGTAATTCCTGTCCACCCCCTCCAACTGCTTTCACTGACTGTTATGCCCCTGTTGCCTTAATCCCATGCTTTGTCAGTTATTTCTCAGACAGACTATGTAATTGATTCTTTCCTTCTTCACCCTCAAACCAGTCCATGTACTTCTTAATACAATGTTGGTTTTCTCTGTTTGGAAATGATGCCAGTGTATTAGATTCACTGCTAATTAAGAGCTCAGAGAATACTTATGAGGTTGGTAAATCCTGAAAAGCTGCTTTCCAAAGCAAGAAGGCAACACCATGGACAAAAGCGTGAACCTTAGAGGAGAAAAAAGCTTCTGAGCAAGTCTATGTAAAATGATGACATTGTTTTAAATTCGGTGTGAGCCTGCCCCTCAGACAGAAGCACAAGAGGCTGGCAGAGACAGCAGAAAGGCCTGTATTGTTTTCTCTAGTCATGAAAATTCTCTAATTACTATTTGAAAAGTATTAAAACCTTAAGTCTCAGATATTCCTACCCTTACGTTGGTTCATAGGTGGTGATGGTTCATGAATGAAGTACTCTGCGTTTATAATACATAAAGCAGGAGGGTGAAGACTGCAGTAATAGCATTTACCGAAGTATCTTTATTACAATCCTAATTCTGATCCCACTTTCCAGGCCAGCTAGCCCAGTGGCACCAGATAGATAAAGGGGAGCCCTGGAAGGACAGCCTTCAGCTCAGTGCTCTTGAGCTCCTTGCTTGGCCATAACTGGGCAAAATGACTTTCCACATGACTCAACTTTAAGAAATAAGGCAGTACTTCTCATCTCCCTTCTCTGACACACGCAGAGAATGCAAGAATATGGGTGCTTGACTGGAAGAAGAGAGAAAAGCCAATCACAGGTTTTTCGTTTGTCTTCTTGGAGTTGTGCAGGTGCCTTCATCTCCAATATGGCCAGGCTATTAGTTCTACTCTAGACCTCAAAGGAGGAGAAAAATCCTGCTTCATATGCAATTGAATCATGCTTCATATAGCAATTGACCCCCCAAGTTTTTGAACTGGAATACACAGAATGAGACATAATATGTGGCACATCCCTCAGCATGATTCGAGTACTCTGCCTCTTCATCTCTCCATTCATTTGAAAAGGCCATTGCACTCCCAAGAAATCTGCTGTTAGATTAACATGAGTCTTTTCAGATATTTTATGTCTAATGGTGTTCTGCAGCTGAGAATGTCTTCAAAAAATTCCTACCCTGCATTAACTGCATTTCCACTCACTTTTAGTTTGAGAAAAGAGTCTGAGGCATAATGGTTATTTTCATTGATTCTCTTTTAAGTCCATTTGGGAAAAAAAATAAATAAATAAATAACACTGTAGTTAGAATTTTAAAGAAATAGACATAAGGAGGAAGAATATCCCCAGAGTCCACAGTAATGACTGGTTTTTATTTTGTAGCCAAACCATAGGCTACCTAATGGTGTATGTAACATGAAGATCAGCATAATTCCATTCATATCAGTTAATCAAGCCCTTTAAAGTCCTCCCTGTCTTTCATCTTGCCTAGAAGAAAAAAAAAGAAAAAAAGAAAAAAAAAAAAAAGAACCATCAGAGGACATCTGGAACATGGATCTTCCTTCCAAACATCCCTGCCTGCTGCATAAAGAATGATGTTTTTATAGATTTGCCAATCAACTTTTTACCCAGATTGTGTCACACCACCCCTCATGGCTCTATCCTGTGCCAAAGCAACAACATGCAAGGTGTTGGTAGGTCCTAAAGCACCTGCAATCCCTGCTGTGCACACAGTCTGCATCAGGGGAGCTCAAAACTGGTTTATGTGGAGCCACTGGGAAAAAAAAAAAAAATCTAAGTAAATAGAAACTTGCATTGTAAAATCACTAGCCAGTAAAGATATATGTTTTAAGATAATTCTTAACCAGCTAGATCATGGGGCTACTAAAAAGATATCTGGCCATCAAATACATTAGTTTTAAACATTAATTTCTACTCAAACCAAGTAAAATGCAAAACAGACACTTGAAAACTTCAGACTTCTCTAGAACTCATAATTCATCTTTAGTACTTATCCCAAAGAAGTTACCCATCACAACCAGGAACTACTCTATTATTGAAGTTTTACACTGTTATTTATACAGTTTACCATCCTGATGACTGAATGGTTGTCTAAAATGACAGTGTACCCTTTTTCTTGAGGGAATTTAAAAATGAACATGGGCAGGCATGAATTTATGGTGATTTGTATTATTCCCAGGCATGTTACTTTCTCCAAAGTTTTTAATTCATCACTACATATACTAAATATTTTGGAGGATGATTGGAGATGCAATTAGCAGCATTAATACAAAACTAAATAAGGTTAATCATTGCTGATTCAAATAAGATTAAATAATTCCAGAAAATTAACTAATGAATGAAAAGTATTATGCCACTGCTAGATCTGGATAAATTATTTTTAACATAAATTATTCCATAAGCTTCATTCATTTTTCTGTTTTTTTGTCTTTTTTTTTTTTTTAATCAATGCATTATTCCTTTAAAGCTGTATGAGGGTATTCCACTGTTCATGCTGTTCAAATGTAATGTGATTTCTCAATTCATGTGTTAAACTTCATATAGCTCTGATGTTCCAGTCTTAACCTGGTCTCATGAAAGCTTCTAGGATGAAACTCCACACTTATAATTGTAGGTAAATTTTTTTTGGTCCATATTGATTTACCCCTCAAGATGAACAGTTACCATTGCTCACTAGCTTTCTTGAGAAAGAGAGCTGAACATATGATAGCTTTCCATGAAACAATTCAAAAAATTAAACAGATTAATACAATCAACCAATCTGACTATCATATTAAAGACCATAAAATACTCATCCTGTGATTTCTGCATCAAAATTGTTGAGTTGTTAATACCACACTATTACCAACTCAGTTTCGGCAAGTTATGTCTTCTTGCTTAATTCTAGCTCCAAAATAGAATATGTGCTCAGCGTATGAAGAAAGGCAGAGATTAATGATACTTTGCAAAAATAAATATCTTAATGAGTCAGCTAGGATCATAAAGCACTTGAATCTGTCAAGTATAGAACACAGAGAAAATGATCCAGCTCAACATTTCACTCAGAGTACATCCGCCCCTTGCAATGGGCCACAGTGCAGACATCTCTGAAGCAGCCCTAAACACGCTAGTGCCAAGACTGTGGGAAGCATAAAAGGCCTTGACATTGCTGTCAGCCACTGGCTGGTACAATTAGCCCAAACACAACACCATGTTTAGGTGGCTAGATTACCTGGGAGCCTCAATTCAATCTTTGTGACACATTTTGTTTTGTTCCGCAGAGATATTGGGTCTAGTCGTGGGATCTGTAGCACCTTCCTCTTGCATCCAGAGTCACCAAGTGTGCTAACAGTCCTACGACTTCGGGAAGAGAGTTTGCACTTGTAAAGAGCAGCCTGTTCTTATGTATTTGCTTGACTTGGAGACTAAATCAAGAATGCTGCCATAAAGTTAATGAACACCAAGTGCCAGCCAGCTACAGAGCTTTTCAAAGGAAACCCTGCAAACTAAAAAAGATGCCCTCAAACCATCTGACTGCAGAGAGACTAAGGGGATTTTAGACCAGATGGCTACATATACAGTGAGTAATCAAAGACAGCAACCTCAGTAAAACTAAGGCATTTTTAAAAGCTTTACTTGTTTTCATCCATCTCTGATTTTCTTTTTTTCCCACAGGAGGACCTCGTTTTAAATTTAGTCTGTTTCTGCAGTGCAGAGAAATGTGTTGCTGCAGGAAGCACAAGCAGTGCTTACCACTGGCTGCTGTGGAAGTCCATAGTTACTTAAGGAAAAAGTTCTTATCCTAATACTACTAGCCTGGAGCAATAGATTGGTGAAAGCGCAAAACTGGAAAGATGCAACAAAAAGAAGTGCCTCGTCTGCAGCACAAGCAATACAAAACAGAGGCAGAGGGTCACTGTCAGCAATAGACCTAATGCTCCTAACAAACTGAGAGCCAAATCTGCCTTAGCAGAAAAATAGAAAGGATTTTGAAGTGATTCTTACTCTATAGAAGAAAAATCCCTCCTTTTGGTTTTACAAATGCCACAAGTTTGGACAGAATATTACATTAAAAACACAGATATCACTAGCTAACCTCCTATTTCTATGTGTTTGTACATTTCAAGAAAAAGAAATGGCTTTCCCTATTCTAGCTTCCCTTTTTAAGGAGAATTTTCTAACTCTCTCAGAAAATAACAGGAGAAAATTAACACAAGCTTATGTCCCATTTGTCTTTGTCTTGTTTTTGTTTTTGCCAAGGCACTTGCATAACAAATAATGTTTTTAGACTAATAAAGTAAAACAACCACTGGAAAATACAGTAAACCCTCAACACAGCTTTTAAAGTATGGTTTCCCCATGGCCTGGCTTAATAGAAGAGCAAGGCCAGTCTAAGAAAACATTACCTGATGTATCAGCCAAGACTGTTGTTAATATCCAAGTCAGCAGCAACTAATATGAAACTCTTAAGACCTGAAATCCTATTGACTATGGCTATTACAGTTAATTAATAAAGAAAATGTGTTGTATTTGGTCTGTTATCAGAAGACAATCCCAAATAGTACAAGCATTTCAGAGCACTCAGCATACATTAGGCAGGCTTACTAGTGAGGCAAAGTTTGCCAAGTGCTCTTAAACAATCTGAGAAATCCTCCAGACATTTTTATGTCCTGCAAGTCACTGTGTCACACTCCCTCTCGTCAACCCATGCTTAAGCAGTGTATTGATTTATTCAAGCTCCATTCATTGCAGTGATCACAGCTGCAGCTTCAGACTTTCTTATGTTGTAAATAGGTTCAGGACCTGTTACAAAGATGCCACTCAGAGACCATCAGCCAGAGCCCAGTAATGAGAAAAAAGGGGAATATACTCAGTCATTTTTATTGAGATAACAACCTCAGCAGCAAACACTGCACTAGTATCAGAGTGCTTTCTCCCGAGCTCTCATTGTGTTTGGGCTCCAGGGGTGAGGAGGAAGAGGCAGGGCTGGAGACCTGTTTTTTCTGCTGCCTGCAGACAGCAGGAAGAGGCAGGTGGGAGCAGGAGATGCCCTGCCTGTCCCTGCAGCCCAGCGAGGACTCCAGAGTCACAGCCGTTACTGCAGCACAGGGCACAACCCTTTTTCTCAGCAGTGCTACCGGAGGAAATTAAGCTTGGGAATATCATACTGCCCCATGTGACACTGTGGATGTCTTTTTTGTGTCTTGAAACTCAGTTCTTCAGACTGTGTGATGACTTCAGGGCAGTACCATTTAACACCAAAGAAGCCAAATCAGTATCTTTTTAACTCCACTTTCAAAAACAACTCACCTCTAGCTCCCTACCTTCACCCTCAGGGTGAAGCTATGCTTCTGCAAGCAGTCTCACAGCAGTGGTTTGAGATTTCATTCATTAGTGTTTGCAAAGTACTTTGAGATTCTCAGAAGGGAGATGTTTCTGAATTCTAAATATCTGTTTAATTAGCTCAGAAGTTATTTTACCCAGCCAAGCTGAAAGATCAAAAATATCATAGAAACTGCAGAAGGTAACAAGACACAAATCAATCTGGAGGTGGTTAACTACTTCCCCATTTCTCCATGAAGAGCGCTCATTATATCTCCTACGAAGTGTATGACCACCTGGGCCCTATGCACAGCCTCCTCCCAGGGCTGGGTGCAGGTGGTGGGGCCAGCTCTGCTGTGAGGTGGTGGTGACCTGGGACAAGGTCTGTGAACTGCCTCCGTAGGGCCTTTCCTCCTCCCGTGGGGCCTGTGCTGCAGGGGTGCCTGTGCCACACCACCTCCTCGCTGGCCTGGCCCCTCAACCATCCGTTTGGCTGGGCATAACCTCAACCCCATCCCCACAGCCCTGCCTGGACACCCCAGGGCATCCCAGGGTTATGCCCGGCCCTGGACCTTGGAAATACTCAGCTCCTGCTGCCACAGCTGAGCCAGCTGCTACCTTTCACCAGACAGAAGCTTTGGGGTTGATTGTGAGCAGTAATTGCTCTTCTTTACCCTTTTCTTTTTTTTTTAATCAAATCAGTCATTCAAGAGGCAAAGTCGACAGGCTACTCTTTCTTGCAGTCCAGATTTTCCCACCTGTATCAACCCCATTAGTTCATCGCAGATTTCCTTCGTTGTTATTAGCCATATTCTCATCAGTGGATGCCTTTTTCACAGCACTAACAAGCCTGATCCATAATGCTTGATTGGCCATTGTTAATTCAGCAAAATTTTAAAGTAAGTGTAATGTCAGGTGTCCAGCCCCCCTCTGGATCTTCACTCCAGTTCTCGCCTGAGCATTAAACCTTTTTCATTATTCCATCCAGTTGTTTATTACCCTCTTTATAAATTCAGTACAATTTTCTAACTGACATTTTCAACGAAAGGTCATCTGAAATACACATGGTGTTCCTTGTATTGCCTGCCTTCCCTTCTAAAGGTCCGCCAGAGCTAATGTTGTACTTGTCATCTATTTACTCGTTACGTTGTGCAATAGGCCTTTGATCCCCCGCTCATCTGCCTGCCAGGGTTACCTCCCACGAGGGAGCTCTGGGGTGTCTCTCCTACTTTCCACTCCCTTCTAATCAAGCTGGACATGTTTTCAATATCCCACATCCCTCCCCCCTCCAAATACAAGCTCAAAGTATTGCTTAAAATGCCATGGCTCAGGTCAGTTATTAATCGCTCGTGGCAGGAGTGCCAGGCATGTGGCCAACAAAACCAAGGGACTGAATGAGAAGCCAGGGGCCTAGAGGCACCTGTCACTTGTTGAGCCTAAAACCCATCCACCTCCCAGTCTCCTGGAAGCTGAGCACCTCTGCTTTATGTGGATATTTCTAGAGGCTGCAGACCACAGATCCCATCTTAAAAGTAAATCCAATCAAAATTCATGAAAAAGGTGTTTCTCTCTTTCACTGGAGGCACGGAGATTGTCAGACTTTCCCACAGTGTAAGCGTAACTAAAATTGCAGGCTACACACCAAATACCATTTTTTTCTTCACGAAGTTTTCCTTCCAAAAGCCGCCTCCAGATTCAGAGGTGGCTGTGCCACTGGCCCTTTTCATAGTGAAAACCTGAATATTTAGCAGCTTCACCGTGAGATGAAACACCTGGACTTCATTCAATGACTTACCTCCTGCCTCTTCATTTTTAATGCACTTTATGCAGGGACATGAACTGTCATTGGAACTGCACTTCAAAACCAAGTGATTCATCTCTTTCCTCTGACATTTGAAAGAAGGGTTTTTTAAGCACCTGCTTAACAAACTGTGATTACCCAGCAGGGCACTTAAGCCCAGGAGAGGCTGAAGGTTTAAACTACCTGTCCCCAGTGGTTTAGGGAGCTTCCCTATGAAGTGACTTCGCTGAGACTCCCTTGGTCAGAGCACTGGATCCTGCAGGCCACTTTCTGGAGACCTGACCCAAAATGAAGAATGCAAGCTCATAACTTCCACCTGTGGATGGGACTGAGGGGCTAATAACAGTAAAAGCACTTGAACTTGGCCACTCAGTGTCATGGAGCCCCCATTCAGCTCAAGCAGCAAGCCCTTTCATGACAGAAATTTGCACCAAAACACATGAACCTGTATCTGCAAATCCGGCCATCAAGTAGAAATAAATGTACTTGACACACTGGTTTTCCACCAATGGTTCAAATATTGGTACTTTCCAGAGGAGGAAGGAGCTAGAGAGCTACCACATCCTGAACTCCTACTGTACATTTCTGTGAAGAGAAGTCTTATAAGAGACTTCAGTGGAATGGGATCCATTTACACCTGGTGAGGATCTCACAGAGACTTTCGGTCAGGTTTCCAGTGCTTGCTGACTTTCTTCCTCTGAAACTGAATTTGGCGTTAGTTCTACCATGACATTTTTTCATACAGCCCAGTCCTCACAGCAGGAAAAGACAATTCATCCTCATCCTCTCTAAGAGTGAGCTGTGAACACAGACTGAAGATGCTTGCTTCCAGGCTCTACCACCTATACTTACACAGTATAAGCAGAGAGCAGGAAGTCCCTCTTTGCTACACTGAGCTCTTTATGCCCTCTGGGGAGAACTTTTGGGAAAGAGCTACTTTTGGTTTCAGTGATGTATCTCAGAGCTGAAGTCAGTGTTGTCAGCACTAATTGCTGTAGATTTAAAATCAAGGTAAAGTACAAGAATGTTTCCTTCTACACTTTGAAACAAAAAATATCCTGGACAAATTCCACATACTTTAAAAGACATGAGGAACCTCTGAAGCAGAAACAGTATGTTCACTATGAACTGCTGGGGTACAGAAATTCAGATATTTTGGTCCTTATTCAAAACCCATGCAAAGCTTCCCAGAAAACAGTTCAGGGCAGAGCTAAGACAAATGAAAGGTGTAATACAAAGATGATAGGTATTCCTAGGGTCATCTTTTCTGGGTGGGTGAAGTAGGCACTATATTTCTGTGAAAGATACAAATGCCAATAAAAAACCAACTTGCAGGCAACAAACTCATTACTTGCCAAAAGTAACTTTCCTATTAAAAAAAAAATGGCAAACTGGGGAGAAAAATTAATCTTTTTTTTTTTTTTTTTTTTTTTTGCTAATTAAGGTGTTCATGCAGCAGGCCATCAAAACAACTCACTTGATACCTATGAAAATCATCTGGAACCAGCATACAAAGCTTATAGATCCAATTCTTGACGTTCTTTAATCAGGCATAACACAAGCCTAATTGAAAGGAAAGGAGTGACAAATCACCATCTGGAGATAGCTGTGCAAATGAGATTCTTACCACCCTGTTCAAAGAAATGATGGGTTTCCAGACAAAGTTTGAGTCTGGACTGGGGGTCCCTGATCCTCTGTCACCCAAAGCATGGCCTGGACATGCTGCAAGCCCCTTCCAGCCACTGTGGCCGAGCTTCATTCCCACCAGAAGTGGGGGAGGTGGAAGCTGTGTGTCTCAGATGAGTTCTGCTACAGAGCTGGGACACAGCCAAAGCATGTGCTTGGACCCAGAAACACAGAAGCACTCTTAAGCTCCATATTATCAGCATATGTTTTATATGCTGATATATGGCTGAAGTTTTAGCCGTTGAAAATGTAAGCTTACTTGGAGAACAGAGAGCAGATGTTCCCATGAGCACTTGCAGGGAGGTAATTCATTAGAGACCCTGCCATTTTCTGAATTATGAAGCATGCCGTGCTAAATGAAAGTATATTCCTAAATACTGATAAGAAAAGAACAGAGAACAAAACATGCAGCGTCGTTTGGCAGTGCAGAAATCTATTGTTCACCTATATCTGGATTATCATATGGTCATCTGGTCTCCTCCAAGTCAGAAGAATGTAGCAGATCTGGGAAAACAACATAAGGACAACAAGGTATAAAATATTAGGAGAAATTACATAGGCTAGGATCCTTGGCTGGAAAAGAGAGGCTTTATAGGTGGATATGAGAGAGTAGGATGATAAATGGCATAGGTAAATTGAATGGGGACCTGTTATTTCTCTTCCTTACAGCATAAAGATTCAGGGGAATTGAAGAAATCTCCAAACAGGTGTTTTAAAAGAGAAGGAGAAGAAAAAAAAAAAAAACTTCCACATAGAATATCTAAACTGCAAAAGTTACTGATGAGTATAAAGAGATCCAAAAGTGATTAGATAAATTCGTATAAGAAACACTCAGAGAGAGCTACCAGTCACAAAACTATAAACATAAACTCCAGCCCAAGAGGTCCCTAAACCATAGTTTGCTGGAAGCTGAGAGGTTTATCATGCACATATCCAGCTTTTGTATAATTCCCCTAAACAGCTGCTGTTTGTTTTGATGGAGACCCTTCACTCTCAGCACTCAGTACAGCCAGTCACACATTCTTAGGGGTTTTTAGACAAGCAGCTAAAGAAGAAACTGTCCTAGGGATAGTACTTAAGGACCATAAGATTTTTAATTTCACTGGGTCTTTGGTGTGGCAGGCACTGAGGGAACTCTTTGTTCTGACACGCTGATTCACTATAATTTTCAGAATCTCAGGATGCAAGAAGCACTTGAGTTTTTTTCTTTGTCTTCAGATTTAGATTTCTGCTAGTTTGTTCACAGCTGGAGGAAATATTTGAGAAAAAAAAAGATGCAAATTGGAAAGCAGTGTAAAAAATAACTGGATGAGAAAGAGCAGAAAGGTTAGGGGAAAAGTAGAAATTATACATCCTCATATTTATTTCATTTTTTAATGTTGATTGTGATTGTAGTCTATATTTAGGAGTAAGACCTCATATATATGTAGGCATGTATGCAATTATAGACACACCTCAGATTCTCCTTTTCCATCCTGTATGAAGACCCAGCCAGATCCAAGGTGCACATAGCTCAAGTTGCAAGGCATAATAAGAATAGAAACAGAGAAAGAGCATCTCGCCTGGAGAAAACCTAGCACAGAAACTTATGCAGGCGATTCCATCCCTGCCTGCATGACTGTCTATCTCTGATGTGTGGATCCCCATTTCCACGTCCCCATTCCCTGATTTGTTCACTCACCTCACCTGACAAGAAGGGCATTGTGTAAGCAAAGCATGGCTGAAGACTGGGACTGTCCATTGCAAAACCTGTATACAGTAGTGGTCACCATGAGCTGGTCTTCTGTGCAAGAAGCTGACCAGCAGGAAAAGAAGGATTTGCTACAAGAGAAACAGGAGAACTCCAAACAAGGCTTTGGAAACAAAACAGAATCCTTTGAGGTTTTAGAGAGCAGACTGTGGGAGGTTGGCTGCATTCCCACTGATGCATATACTTTTTCTGCCTTCATAAAGTTTGTATGTGCAGGAAATTCCTGTGATTTCTGAACTCCTTTTGCCCAGGATTCCTGACGAATGCAACTGCAGTCTCCAGAGAGTCACTTGGAAAGGTGTTTTTAAGAGGAAAAACATAAGCAGCAGGAAACTCCCAAAATGGAGTTGGGCTCTGGTTGCACACAGGGCACATGCAGGTCAGCCATAAGGCTGAGAGCAATCATCGCTCCCAGCTCAGACACAGAGACAGCAGTACTCAGTAGTGAGAGCCCTTTGTGACAGAACTGTGCCCATTTGGGAAGCCGGGTTGGCCCAGGTTTTGATAGCCTAAGCAGAAGGATCATAAAACCACCTCTTTACTCCTCAGCTAAGACTGTACCATGTTACAGGAGATGACAAGGCTCTTGGAAAGCTATTTTTTCCATGTACTTTAGAGTGGCCTTGGCCTACAGAAAAGATTCAGGTTTTCCTAATGCTAGTATAGGAGCATGAAGGATATGGGATTATCCAGACAACGCAGTTTTTATCAAAAAACAGTCATCCACTTCAGTCTACTGAAGCAAGCAAAACTTAGATCAGCAATAGAAGTACCTCAGTGTAAGCTGGAGGCAGAGTAATTTGCCTGCTAACAACCCCACTCTGCATTATTTTGGGGGAAAAAATGTTATTATTATTAAAAAAAAATAAAGTAGTGACACTCTAGAAGCAGTGAAGTGTTTGGTCATCAAATCAGTAGTGGGCAAAGGAAGTTGGTTTTGAAGCTCTGGGATAGAAATAGTATGATCTGAACTTCTTTCCAATGACTGATAACAAACCATAAATATCTGGCAGCATAAGCAAGAGTAGTACCATTAGCTGTAGGAACATGATGCAACAACAGCCTAGCAGCTAATTTTTTTCATGTCTGTCCTCTGACAGCAAATTTCATACTTAAACTGTGCTTGTTTCTCCCAATCTATCAGAATGCTTAGTGTTTTCCAAGAAGTGAAAGCATGCTAAACGTTGCTTTCATTCTCTAGTTAAGCAGGAGAAAGAAACCAATTAAAATTTGTCATGGCCTCACATATGTTTGATATACATTCCTATACCGTAAAGAGTTTTTTTCAGGAACTAGACTGTTCTTGAAAATGCTTTCATTTACCCCTTACACTCGTACAGTTCCCACCTGTAAAGCTTATACTGGGGAAATGATGCTGGCACCTATAGGAACATAGGTATGAGTGTAACCACATATATAATGAGAGTAACCACATCTATGAGCCTGTACTCCGTCAGAATGTGTTTTTTTAGCAAAGCACTTGTTTAAATTGAGAAGTGAAAGCCTAGAATGCAATATCCCTTCTGTGAATAAACTACAAAGTGTAGCAGGCATGTTAACAATGAATAACAAGTAATAGTGGGTTTTCCAACAATCCAGTTTAATAGTTTCTTCATATGTCTGTCTTTTTACATCAAATAAATTTCCAACACAAAAAAAAGGTAATGTACAGTTCAAGAAAATACCCAAAGCCATTACAGTTTTGGCTTCCTATTTGTTGATTTACAGTTATGTACAAGATATCTTATTTGTAATAACCAGTGAAGATTTAATGATTGATTTACAATGTCAGCTGATCCCTTTAGCTATGCAGTTGAATTGTCTCATTTTTGATATTTACATTCATAGAGGCAGGAGACCATTTCCAAGTCCCATTTATGGATAAGGTTAAGAGGTGGACTGAAGCAAGGCAAGATTCTTACTACCAACAACAAACGTACCTCTGAAATCCCATTTTTATATAAAACTGAAGGAAGAATCCAGCACCAAGTGCACTGATATAACCATTATATTGAGAGTCAATAAAGTGTCTCCACTGAGAATAATATTCCCACTCATTTCAGAGGGAGGTATGTGCAAGCTGTAGGCAGTACATATTTCAAGCTGCAGCAGACAAAATGTACAACTCTGGTGGTAAAGAGGTGCCCTACTTATCCTGCCAGAGACCTCCAAAGCAAATGAAGACACAGAGTATGTTATCTTTTTAAATGTGTGAGGAGAACATTTCATAGTTCTTACACAGGAGATTAAGTTGGGAGGAAAAAAAAATTTATCATAATACACAAGCTGTTTCATAGAACCACAAAATATCTCAGATCAGAAGGGGCCTGAGAAGGTCATCTGATCCAAATCATTCAAAGCAGGGCCGAGTTCAAAGTTAGAGTTAGAGCGGGTTGCTCAGAGCTGTGTCCAGTAAAGTTCTGAGTATCTCCAAGGATGGATATTATGCAACCACTGGGTACCCATTCCCATGTTTGACAACCCTTATGGTAAAAAAAAGATGTTCATAACACCTAGAATTTTCTACCTTAGAAGGATAATCTAAGGTCCACTGAGACAATCATAGTCTTTCTATTGACAAAAACACTTTTAGAGCACCCCTAGATCAAGTATAATAAGGATTATTCTTTCAGCTTTTTGTAAGAAATAATTCATTTTTAAAGCTGTGATATCTAGTCAGGACGGTATATCACTGCTTGAAATATTTACCTAGTACATATCTCAGTGCAAGATATGTGTCCATTGGCATTAAGAAATCAATGCCACAGTTGTACTTCCTTCATCTGTGACAAATCCAATATTTTGCACATCACACAGCTGTTGCAGAACAGCATGCTTATGAGAGCATGACTAGATGTGTATTGCTCACACAAAATGCATGAGGGGTTTCACCTCTGAATCCTCTCAGCAAAGACAAAAACAGTTTGCCTGGGGAGCAAAAGTTAGTACTCCATATTATAGCTACACGTGCCTGAGTTTTTGAGAACCATGTTTTGCCAATGACTGCTACCCTCCTGATCATCAGACTTGATTTGTCTCTCCCAGCTTGAAAAATACAATCTACAGCACAGCTTCCTCCAATAACAAAAGCTACTCCAAGCTGAAATGCTTTTCTAATGTCTATACAAAGGCAGCCACTCGTTCAGTCATTCTTTCTCAACAAAAGCATTATACTTCAAGTTAGAGGCTGTGTACCCTTTACTTTCCCAGCCATGGTGAATGAGCAAAACAAACTAGAATCAGTATTCATATTCAGGTTTCAAATTAGGCTGTGGTACATCTTCCCACAGACACAGTGATAAGAACGCATAGAGTCCGATATGACAACACACTGTGTGCATCCTGTGAAATCTTGTGGGAACAATTTCCTCTTACATGATACATATTTTAGGACAGTAACAGTCATGACCACAATATAAGACTGCAGATACATGCATATTTATTGATCATAACTGTGTTGAGTGAGGTATGTGAACCTTGATAATTGGAACTACTTCTCTGCTTTTATGACTGTGGAAGAAAATAGCCCCCCCCAAAAAATAAAAAAGTGTTAATTCTGGTCATCAGAATAAGTCATGCTATATATAGAGAGACAAAGAATATTGAGAGAAACACACACTGAGAAGCTGATGGGCTCATTTACATGGCAGGTCACACTTGTCACATTTGGTAGAAAGAAAAATAAGGCTTTCCCTGTGCAATCCTCTTACAAGATCCAGAGTCTTCAGCAGGGTAAATGAGGTTCAAAACATTATTTCTCCCCTTGATGTAGATGCACAGAGTAGCTCTTACCACCAGTGTGAGAGGTGCATGGAGGGCAAGAAAGGTCAAATCACATTTAAAAAAAATAATAATTCTGATTGCCACAGAAATCTTGACAGCTGAATAGAAGAAGATATTCCATAGGCCTTTTAGCAGAACAACAAGGTGCAGCAAGATGTTGCATTTCAATTCTCTTCCCTGGTTTTGTTTTGTTTTGCTAATATTTGTTTGATAATCTACAGGCCATTCTCAGGCTATAGCAACAAATTATCTCTTTGAAGGTCTTCCTCATTTCCTGGCTACGAAAGGCATAGATCAAGGGATCAATCACTGAGTTGCACATAATGAGAATGAGGTACATGTTGAAGTGAGACATGAAGCAAACACAGTAGAGGTTTTGAGGGCAGGAGATCATCAGGATGAGATGGAGGAAGAATGGAGCCCAGCAAACGATGAAGATGCCAAGAAGCATAGTCAGAGTGATGGCTCCCTTCATACTGGTTCTTTGATGGACAGAGTTGTACCCAGGCAAAGCAGCTATTTTCTTCACATGAGTACGAGCCAGGAGGAACATATGGATATACAGTGAGACCATGAGGAACAACATGGTAAAAAACATAGTGATGAGACAAATTATAACGTAAGTTGATTCATAATAAAGAATGAAGATAATGCCACAACCCGTGCAAAAGGTCCAGATGCATGCAATGATAAGCCCTGATCTTTTCACTGTCATGATGTTGTGGTAACGCAGGGCATAGAAGATGGTGATATATCTGTCTATTGCTATAGCCAGCAAACTGCACATGGAAGCCACTACAGATATGCAGATCATTGAATCAAAGACATTGTCTATATGACGGACAAAGGTATCTTCCATAATAATATGCCTATTGTTTATTAAGTATATTGTTATGGTCTCCCATGCATTAGACACACTAACCAACATGTCAGCCACTGCTAAACTGCAAACAAAAAAATACATGGGTGAATGCAAGTTCTTGTTCTTAACTATTGCACATATCACTAAGATATTTTCAAGGAGGCTTACAATGCCCAGAGTGAGGAACACCTCAGCTGCAATGACCACTTGCTCACATGGTGATGACTTGCTCTTGACGGTAGGCACAGTAAAGTTGCTGCCAAAGGCACTCAGGTTTAGTTCAGAAACATACAGTTGAGAGGACGTGTTCATCTCTGGAAGCAAACACGTTCTGTTCTCTCTGAGGGACTTGCCAAGGAGTGTGGTAAATGCATTTTCCAAAAAGCAAAGACCCTGCCAAAAAAAATACAGCATGACGAGAACAGGCAGAAGTTGACAAAACAAATATCAACCATTTCTACGTAATTTGGCTTGTGCACATCCTGCCTCTTCCACACCATATTCCTCTACTGATTCTAAATTAACTTCCAAATGGCTCAGATTTTTTCTACTCATCCTTACTGGGAAATTAAAACCACAAAATAATGAAGAGATTTGTGCACTCTTCCTTCACATTTTTGTTTATCCTACTTGGTCTCCCAGAAGTGAGCACAATATCCTGGAAATTCTACTGAATGCAAAACAACAGTTTTCAGAGCCTGAGTTCTCAGAACCCAGAAATGTAGGAGAATAGAGTGTTAGGTTGAGCAGAACCTGCTCACTTCAATATAATATATAGAAGTTGAATTTCTGCCACAATTAAGAATTGAACACTTTCAGTAAAAAAAATACATGCTTCCTGACCTTTGTACTTTTTAAGTTTGCATGATCTGTGTTATAAACAGCTTGTCTGTGCAATACTGACATGCTCATTTTAGAAGCTTAGTATTAAACCACTAACCAAGGCAAATCCATACATTCCAGGATAGAGTGGGGTTACAGAATTTGTAGGGGGAAATTCTGTCATAGAAATATGTTTTCTATTCCAGATTGTAAGTATTTTATTCAATGCTCTTTTGGTAATGAGAATATTCATGGCAAGCTGTAAGCCATCGGATTCTTAATAAGGGGAAAACTTAAAAGTGATAGTCAGTGACTTGTTGCAAGTAAAATTCAAAGCTTCTCAAGCTAAATCATTTTCAGTTTTTAAAAGTAAATTTTTATTTGCAATCAAGAATTAACTGTACCTATTTACCAGAGCTGTTCCTTCAGCTGCTCTTCCTCTTCATTACCCGCAACCTTTCCTCCAGAGAGCAGAAGTTTCATCACCTCTTCACCCAACATCTGGGGCTGGGGACTCCTTGGTGGGAACAGATGACATTATAGACGAAAAGGAATGAGTATATCCATAGAGTCAAGGCTGACCATGTATAAATTACTTACTCTGCAACTGCCTTTTTATAGTCTCCGAGCAATAATGACTTCAGTACTCAGGCTGTGGCTCCTCCTCCCCTTTGCCCTGCTGAACTTCTCTTTTCACAGATTTTGTTAGCAAAAACTTGGGTTTTTACCACCATCTAGTGGTTTTCAAGCGTCTTTATTTTTAACTCAACGATCTAAAATAGAGGATGAGCTTTTTAAAATTCTCGTTTTCTACTATATCTTTTAAGGCAAATGATATCAAAGAAGAAAATGTTTTACGCATGCTCCTTTCCAAAAGCATCTCTTATGTGTGTGGGCTTTTGTTGTTGTAGAATAGAGGTTTTGATGCAGTTGAGGAGGAGTACACACTACTGTGCTGGGAACCAGGGCTCCCTGAGATGGATGTGAACTGCCCCAGGATTCACAGGGTCCAAGAGCTGAGAAATTCAATGATCAGCATTGCAGTATCTGGAGCCCGTCTGTGGGTCTAGCAGTCAGGCAGTCCATGCTCATTCTGGGTTTCACCCAAAAGATGGCAAAATTAGTGGTAGTCTTTTCTTTTGCAAATGAGCTCTGCTTCTGCATGCGGAGGAACCCAAAGCACACATCCTACCAACACTGACAAATACCCTTTATGTTATCCACTAACCAGCCAGTCAAATACCATGCAAGGTTTAAAGTTAACTTGAGATAAAAAGTCTCTGTTTCTCCAATTGTCACCTTTCCATAAACCAGGTGGTCAGTTTTTTGTTTTTTTTTTTCTGTGGTATATAACTACTTCAAATGCCTATTTTTAACTTACAGCATTTCTCTTAAGGAATCACCACCAGAAAACACAAATTTTACTGCTGTATGCTGTGCCATTTTTGAGTTTTCAGAGGACGTACAAATAGAGTTTATAGTTAGAATGCAGTTAAGTCTGTGTGTCTAATTATTATATCCCATAGAGGCTTTCTTTATTGTTACTGCCAGCTTCACACTAAGGACACTCAAAGACTTGGGCCATTGTGTGAAAGGTTCTTATGTATGAATAGTCCCTGCACCAGAAGAGATAGCAAAAAACATTTTGATTCATTTGAGTAAAAAGGCTCCTCTAGCACTATGCAGTTACAGTCTGGAGATGAACTTTGCATGCCCCTTCTCCCTACTGAAGCAAAGAGAATTTAGGTTATCACAAAATAGAGGCAGCAAACTATGCTCAAGTGCAGCTGTTAGATCTGAGCAGATAATGGCAGCAAGTAAAGAGCAACACTCTCTGCTGCATCTAACTTCTCCGTGTGCCAAATCTGAGCTCATAGCTCATCGCTATGCCCAAAAGAAAAGAATAGAGGATGCCCACCTCCAGTTCTCTTTCTGTCCTTCAATGTACAGGATGTTTTGGTTCTCGTAGGTTATATTTAGATATCTTAGTTATCATTTGTTTTCATTCCCATAGTTTCTGATTTTCCCATTGCAGACCTTGGAAATCATATACCTATGAATAAAATTTTACTTCTTTCTCAGTTCCTGTATCTACCAACGATTGTGCACAGTGTTCTTTTCACTTATTTTTTTCCCTTCTAGTACCCTAATTTTTGGTTTATTGCACTATCTCTCTCTAAATTCAGTTCATCTTCCCATTTACAAATTCCTCTGTACATTCACTTTAATAAAGTTCTTTGTGGCCCAGCTTAGCTGTCTTCACAATAGTTCTCTCTGTACCTTCAGCACTCAGCAGACCGGCTGATTACCAGAAATAAGTTACGCATCACACTGGATGGTTTGGTTGCTATTCCTCAGCACAATGCCTGGTCTCTCACGTATACATTATGAATCAGCCTTTGGATTCTTCTGCTACAGACCAGACACTGAAGGCCAGAACCCTGGTATAAGTGGCAATGCTAAATAAAGAAATTCTCTTATTTACAAAGTGAGCAGACTAAATGACCTGCCTGGAAACTGGGACAGTGATGTAGGCATAGTTTGGTTATGTTAGAGGATGAAATTAAGAAATACTTTACTCATATTTCTAATTTTAATGTGTTTTATCATAATATTGTAGCAGTAAACAGCTATAAGCATAACACTTTGAGCTGCAGGGGCACCCAGTTAGCAGCTGGTGAAGGGAGGCATGCAGGTGAGTTATATGGATTGAGAGTAAAGGGGCACAGGGACAGATCTTTGGATTCTCCCAAGGTTTCCCAAGAATGAACTGCGAACTTCCAGCTGCAGGGCTCCTGTCAGACTAGCTTAGTCTTTCAGGTGTTCATGATTCTGGTGTTCAGCTCTCTTGTTTCTTCCATTAATTAAATTTTCTGTCTCTGCAGGCAGGTTGGCACTCAGCGTTTTCCAAGACTGCAAAGAACATGCCTGGACTGCCAGTGGGGACAGTCAGTACTTCATGCATCACTGTCATTGTGTAGCTATCGGGCTGCACCAACTCGCAGTTACTGGGCTGTGCTGGCTGTGCTGATCCCTTGAGCACACACAGAGGAACACACTGAAACCCCTCTGCTGTCCCCAAAACAGTGTTCTCTTTCCACAAACGGAAACAGGCAGGGAGCAGCTGCATGCTGAGGTGGAGGCACTTGGGCCTGCAGATCTGGGGGAAGCCTGGAGCCCTGGAGCCCTTGGGCCATGGTGCTGGCTGAAAGGGACCAGGAGGTGAATCTGACCAGATGGGCCTGCCCCAGCTGTTTAAGACCTGGGCTCTGAGAAAGCTGGACTCAGCACCGGCTTCTCTGCAAAACAGAACAGCAACCAGGACGCCTGTCTGTATCACTCATTTGTTTTCTCATTGAATTCATGTATATGACCCCATATCAGGGCTGACCCTTCCCACCTGATGTTTTAATGTGTTTCTGCAAAGGGCAAAAGTGAAATTGCACGCTGCCTTCATGACGGCAAGATACTGATTTTATCAATGAATGCATAAATGAGACCAACAGTACAACGTGCCCCCAAAGAATTTTCTGTGAGAAGAGTTTATTACACTCAGATGAATTCTGTTATTAATCTGTGCTAATCCTAATGGGTTCAGAGTAGAGTTTTACTGAAGCCAATACAAATCTACCCAACTTGTCTGGTGCTAATACATCAAAGCAATTTAATTCCAGTGTCCTTCTGTAGATATTTTTATCTGTTCAATGAAAATATATTTGTCCTTCATAACATAGCTTTGGATTTGTGCTCTTGGCCTGTTTACAAAATCTCTCTTCTGTCTGTTCCTTGCCTGTGCTGTCATTAGCACAACATTTCAGAGCCACAGAGTATCCTCGCAGACTGCTCTCTGTTCTAAGAGATAATCCATGGATCCAGGGCAAAAGTGAAGATCATGGCCTTCTCTGCATGTGGGTATATTATAACATAACAAGTGTTCTCTAACGGCTCAGACGGACACAACTATTTCTCTTGACCTCTGCTCTGAGTAGCATTGGCTGAGCCCCATCAAGGTCCCTACTGTTACCTCCTCAGTATTACCAAAGCAACGGCAGTTAGCCTTTAATAAAGACAGGCAATTAATCCAGTCCAAAAATAAAAGTCATCAATCCTTCCTGTTTTAAAATAAAAAAAAAAAACAGTGGATGAAGTGATGATAGACTCTTTGTAGTTCAGTCCTATCCCCTGTGCAGGGTATAGCTGAAAGCCTAAAAGTTATGCTTAGCAGTAAGCAGTGTTATGGTAAATATATGTTTTTACATCATGGCATTAATTTTCAAATCAACACTGAAATGTCATTTGTGGGAAGAATCACAGGAAAGCAAGACTGAAAGAGACATCCAAATATCATGCAAGCTGTGCCCTGGAAAAGGGAAGGATCAATCACACTTCCTATGACTGCACTGGCACTTCTCACCATCATCTCTTTCAATGGAGTGCACCAAACCAGCTTCAGAAAATCTCTGGCCACTCTCAGTACCTGTCAGTGGTACTTCTCACACTAGAAGAGAAAGCTGAGAAAAATGCAATGCAGTATAAAAGGCACTTTAGAAAGACCTATCCTAGTAATCTAAACTGGATGATGTTATAACTAGCTCCCTAAACTGTAAAAGGGTAATAAGAGGTTCAGTAACCATCAATTTTATGTGCCTTCTAAGGAGAGCCAATTCCAGCAATTAATCATCCCCTAACATTTTGTTAGAGCATGGGTCAGCAGTACAGGCCTGCTACATCATAACAGCAGTGCTAGCTACAGACTTAAAAAAAATCACAGATGATCAGTGCTAGAAACTTTTTTGACAGAAAGGTACCACTTGCTACACTTGCTAGAAGAGAAAGGGAAGTATTTCTTGCAAGACCAAAGATATTTAATATCTCTATCCATTTATATTATTATCAAAATAAGTGATAATAATGCTGCTTCAATTGCATATTATGAGGCATCCCATATCTCATTTCTGCAAGTTTGTCTTCGAGTATGGTAAAGAAAAACATTAAGAGAGCATTATTCATTCATTTCATGAAATGCTTGTGCATGAGAATCATTTTTTGTATAAAATGTTGATAATTTATTGTGTAATTAGTCTCCTCATTGGGACTTCTATGTTTGGGCATTTGTATTTTATTGGAGTGGCCACAGCCAATTCAGTGAATGCGGGTGAATAATACCACATCTTCACATTCAAAATTCAGCTTTCCCTTGATGTCTCCTTCACGTCCTTTTGAGTATAAAAATTATCCCACTTATCCCTCGTAATGAGTGAAAAAATAATAATTTCTGGGTGTTTATGAACCCTGGGAGCTCTGTTCTCCCTGTCCTGGACTAGTTGCTTGGTTTGAGCTGAGAGCTCTGAGAACTCAGTTTCTTTCTTCCCAGTGCTTTCCTCATAGTCAGTTTTTGGCATTTAAGCCCAACATGGGTATTGAAAGATGAAAAAGCAGCTAAAGGGCAGCTTCAAGAGGATATAGACAGTGTGAACAATTATGAAATCATTGTATCCAACAAGAGATATTGCTACATATGCAAAATTTCATGTGAAGCAATGTGTGCATGGAGTTCCTGTCTTGGCAATTGCAAATGTCTCTGATTCAATACACACAATGACTAAATGTAAATATACATGCTAGCCAACTTTTTAGCGATTTTCAAGAATGCTATGACAGCAATATCAACATTTCTCTCCTTTGAAGTATTTTTTAGAGATATTTCTAATGTCTCTGTACTGAACTACAGTTCATTTCCTCATCTCTGTACAGGTTGGTAAAAATGCAGTTATTTCCTATTAAATGAGGTGTATAAATGCAAGGTAAATGAGAATTAAATCATAACCATTTAGCTCAGAACTTAATTATTTTCTGTCAAGCCTTTATTGCACTACTTTTTCTGAGCTTTCCTACCAAGCAAGCTTGCAATGTACAGTATATTTGTTAATGGCAGGATATTTTTTAACCACTGTATCCTGCAAGAAAAAAATAAAACAACACTATTTCAGGAGTAGGAATTATTTCTTTTCTAGCATTCACCTGCTAAGGAGTAAAAATATTGAGATTTGTTGTGGCTGAAACCAAGGATATCAAAAATAAAAAAAAAAAAATGCAAATTACATTAGCCAGAAACAAACTGATTTGGAGAAAGGAAAGAAGACAATTATTGTGTCTGAACCTAGAATACTGTCTTCCATAAAGAAGTAACAAGTGCATTCAGTTGTACAAGTGAGAAGCTAAATCAGTTGACACTAAAGCATTGTCCCCACAGCAAGCTTAGCCCCAGTTCAGTGACATACAAAAATCAAGTGACTCTCGTAAGCCCTCCATATTCATGGCATTTAGAATGCCAAACAGCAGGCACCATGTGCCCCACTGTATTTAGTGTCTAAGCCAGTATTAAGAGTGAAGAAGAACCTGAGAAAATTCTTGTCATAATGGTTAGGTGAGCAGCAACTCTCTGGCTTTTGGGGCTTACATTTTGCCTGGTTATAAAAGCCCAGAAGAGAATTTCTTTTTGGCAGGTTTTGAAACATGAGGGAAAAAGAAAAAATATGTAGTTTTCATTTGAAAAAAAATATGAAAAAGCAAAAGAACAGTATGATTTCAAAGAGATGGCAACCTTTAGTTCAAGCTCTGGTTCTAATGAAAATAGCTAAGAAAGCCTATTGCATGGGTTAATCCTTCGAGCTAAAAGGGATGGCAGATTTCTGTCTCTGAGAAATCAGTTGCTATTGG
This sequence comes from Anser brachyrhynchus, assembly GCF_964034855.1. Lineage (NCBI taxonomy): Eukaryota > Metazoa > Chordata > Aves > Anseriformes > Anatidae > Anser > Anser brachyrhynchus. The sequence goes on from NC_137695.1 coordinate 105,313,772, forward strand.
ATCAGTTGGAAAATCAATTTCTGCAAGACTTAGGCTGTACTATGCCACAGTTTCTCAATTGAATTACATTGCTGCATGCCATCTCTAATTGTTGCTAAATAAAAGAAGATATTGCGTGACATCTACGATCTTTCTTACCTCCTCTCACTGAGCTTCTCAACTACTGCAGTATGGAGGTCAGTGCTGGATAAACATCGCAGACTGGTGTAAAGGTGCATCTTTGAAAAAGTGAGCTTTGTGCTTATTAAAGATTCTGAATGCATGAAATGCACCTCATACTAAATAAAAGAAGAAAGCAGTCTATGGCTAGCTGAAAGCTAGGAGTGAAATATTTCCATTTAGGGGATGAAAGACAGATGCTTCAACATATTTGAAATAAATAAATAAATAAATAAATAAAGGAATGAAATGAACCTTTAATTTAAGGAAAAATCAAACTAAATTTTTCCCATCAATCAATTTTGAGTTGCCACCCTTTGTGGTATCCAGGGCTGACAGATGGAAAGTTCAAATACTTCAAGAAACAGAGTGGGCAGTCAGGAGGGAAGGCGCAGCTGCATAGATCTTAGAGCAGAGCAACACAAAGACAGAAGCTGTTTCTCCATATAAGTTCATATAAGACTCATCGCTGGAGTAGCAATTCGATACCACAAAAACACCATGGCCCTCTAGTTCTAGTGACTACTTTTGAACTCCTTGTATTCACCCATGGACATGGAAAGCCATCACCTATGTTATTCCAGAGGTTTAAACATCAAGTACTGTGTTCATTACCACAACTCCATTAATGTCAGTAATGTTACAGAGCTAAAGAGAATGGCTCTGATTAACAAACCCAAGTGTATTTTTGTTGGTGCATCCAAGTGAGTCAAGGACTAGCTCATATGTTTCCTGAAAGCCAAGAGGGAACAACCAAGGTCTGAATGCCTACTTACAAACACACAAAGGAGTTAAAAAAAAAATAACTTTGGCTTCAGGGAATACAATATCACAGTAGTCAGCTTATCTATATGCAAATATATATAAATTGCTGCCTTCTGATTTTTTCCATAGAATAAATTTGCAGGCAGGGCAAGTTCACAGGCACTTATTCAAAGAATAGGATGAAATAAAAGAACCTTAATTTCCAGAAAATGAGAGAGAAACATACTTTGTTACCATACCTCTTAATTTTAGTAACAGAATTAGTACTGACCTGTGGTATTAATATTATCAAGTTCAATGATAATATCACTTCTGAAAAACAGGAAACACAAAGTATACTTCCAAGCACAACCTGAATTCACTGTAGGACATTTGGAGCTTTGTCTGAACACATAGTGAGAAGCAAACTAGAGAAAATGGGTCATCTCATCCAGTATGTGCAGTTAATTTGTGGTTTGCAAAGAGTGCTGAGAGTTAAAATGAACTGCAGTGACAATAACAGTGAAAATAATAATAAAATAAAAGTAAGCCATAGTTTTCTCTTTCATTTTTTTTTTCAGATTTATAAAAGTCTATTCTCAGCAGACTAAACAAGACTAGGAGAAAATTGCAGTGCTTCACAGTTATAAATAATACAACAATTGATTAAAATACAAAGTCAAATGAAAGTTTAATATTATAGAATTGTTAATGTGAGAGATAAATTAATCAACTAATGGAAATGCCACCTCTTCATCTTCATTAGAGTCTTACTAAAAGACAATACAATTCTCAGTAACTAGATGCTTCTTTTCATCTTCTTCTTACATTATTTTGAGATTAATATAGTGAGCTTTTAAAGTGTCAGGAAGGCCATGGGAATTTCTTATGAAGACCTGCTCCTGTGAATTAGAGGATGCAGCAAGAAAAAGTTCGGGACAGCTTATTCAGTGAAAGTGATACATTTAATCTGAAGGTTTGTGCTGGATTTAGCACACAATACAGAGCTTTTGGCCTGCAATAGGATGGTCAATACCTGATCTGACATAGAGTTAGAATGGAGTAAATGGGCAATTCAAGGACTGTCATAAAATACGCCAGTATTAAGCTAACCCATCAAAATTGTTTAAACTAATTCAAAATAGCTGAATGAGTTTGAATTGTATCAGAGCTTTATATCACAGCCACATTTCTAATAGAGGATCAGATCACTAACTTTACTGCCATGCCAAACCACAACTCTTACAATCAGGGTGCTTGCCCATTTTAATATTCCAAGCTGACATGTCAGCTATTCTCAGTTGTGATAAGAAGACAACTTCTAAATGAATGTGTGTCCATTAAGCAGACAGCCAATAAAACCAAAATATATTAGATCTTAATATTTTAGCCCTGTCTAAAATTTTTTCTTGTTATCCTTTCAGCTCTTTTTTTTTTATTTTATTCTTCACCTTTGATTATTTGTGTTTATTGAAGTTGTCCTCAGCAATCATTGAATTGTTTTTTCCAAAAGACATTCCAGAATAGATTTCCATTAACAGAAGAATGATCATTACTTTTAAAACTTGGGACATTCAGGGTGTTTTTCAAGTACCAATTTAAAAAGCTAACTCCAGGCACACAGTTTGAAAACCCTATATGTTTTCCGGCCTGGAGTTATGAGAATGTATTGTGAGGTTGGGGTCTGGAGGTTGGTTGTGGGGCTTTTTAGTTGGTTGGTTGGGTTTGGGTTTGGTTATCTGAAGTTATCTGAAAATTATCATTTGCAAATGAACACTGGAAAATGAAGCCAAGAATCAAGCATACACACGGTGTGCCATGACTGGAAATCCATTTATTTCCACAGCTATTGTCCCTTAAGCAGCCCTCACTTGCCAGTCTGGCCTCCACACCAACTATGATAGCAGGAACACTTGGAAGCCATATAACAAACTGGATCAGGGAACAGTTCTGAGTTTTAAGAAGGTAGTCTCTTAAAAGGATGGCTATTTTTCTGCTACGGTTGGGCTATGGTCTATGGTCTACATTCAGGCCCATTTAATGTAAGTAGGAGGGGAAAATGGCCAATGGGAGACAGAAACTTGCAGCCAGCAAAGCTGCTAAGGGAAATCTAAACCAAACCACAGAAACCAAAACTGTTCTGCTAGCTTAAATGATTTTCACATGCAAATAAAATAAATACAACTGATTTTACTTGTTGATGTGCGTCTGCTAACAAACTAAATCTCTTAACAGAAATACAGATGCATAGCAAATGGTTTCCATGTTTGCTGAAGCATGGCACAATTAACAAGGGGGTGAGTTAACTCAAAAAAAAAAATCTGAACTCTGAGTGAGTTAGTAAGTAGATGAAGGGAATGAGGTGGCCTCCCTGAGCAGCACAGTTATGACACCTGTCTATTTCTCCTCTTCTGGCCCAGACCTAATCACAGCCTTCTGCTGCCTGGAAGACTGTATACTCATTCAAGAGGAAGAAGAGTGCTCTGAGGTTTATTGATGTTTCTAATCCAACAAAAATAAAACACTTTGTCCAGAGAACGAGGTCAAAAACACCAGCTTCTCCTCTCTCAGATGAGGGTCCTAATGAACAGCTGCTATTAAGAGGCATGGCTTTGGTGTAGCTTCAGCAAAAGAGCATCTTTGACTGGAGTCCCATAGTCAGATGAGCAAGGAATTTGGGGGGGGGGGGCGGGGGCGAAATTGGGAGGTTTGGGGTTGAAGCCCCTGCCTCTGAGTGGGTCTCCAATGGAGGCGCTGTTGCCCTGAGGGTCTGGGCACCAAGGCCCAAGAAATGGTAGGCATCTCTTTTAACACATCACTGAAGACTGCATTTACAGGGCTTAAATTCAGCCTGATGCTATATTTATTTCACCTACAGAATTCATAAGTTCAGTGCAACCTCAATAAGAAATATGTCAGACAGGGTGCAATGGTTAAAAAGACAAGCTCTAGCTTCCCTTCCTATAATTGATACAGGGCTTCACCCTCAAAGTGACTGATGCTGGCAGGGCAGTAGCAAGACCAGGAACAGCAAGCTATAAATAATATGCCTGTGTATCATTATCCTTTTACATCTCTGCCTTTGAAGGCTGGAAATGCACACAATTATGACAAAAAAAAAAAAACTGCAATAACTTTTCTCATCTAGTTTAGAGAAGAAATGTCAGTTAGAAGTAAGACATCTTTGCTAGGATAGTTTTGCTTGGCATGCCTGGTTATATTTGCATGGTTAGAGACATTCCTGTGTATAACATTTGCCTTTTTCCATCAATAACTGCACAAATAAACCTCCAGCAGGAAGTTGTACTGCCTTCATGGAACTGGTGGCACTAATGCAAAACAGCTGCTGTGTCGAGGAAAGCTCTGAGTGAAACTGAGTATTTGCATTTAAATGGTCACACACGAGCACATAGAGGAGAAATAACATATTTGTTCAGCATGTTTCTATTTGCTACCTGAAAAAAAACAGGAGAACTATGTCAGCAAGGTACTCTCTGAGCTTGTTAAAGGGTACAGAAGCTTTTTAGGTCTGATGTTGAAATCTCAATTAAAATACCCCATCCTTTTGCTTTTTTGGGAAAAAAAAAAAAAAAACGTGCTCTGGCATTTTCACCTGAAATCAACAGTGTGTGTATTTTTTCTTTCAGTACTAACTGCATTTGACTTGTTTGGGGGGAAAAAATATTACTATTGACAACAAAGAACAATCCATGCATTCAAAAACATTTGATTTCAAGCTCTCTACCCTATATGCCTCCCTTGCATAGCTTTGAAAAGGATGCATAGGACAGTCTTTATTTTTTTCAGACTCATTTTAATGTTTTTAATTTAAAAGAGAGTGGCAAATTTGCTTTTATTAAAAGGTGGATATTGTTCTAGAGTATTGGTATAGCTGCAGTCGCATGGATTGACAGTCAGATAACAGACTTCGACAAACAACATCCGAAGATCATTTTTTGGCCCAAGGACCAGAGTTCAGTCTATGGGATGAAATGTTATTTAGGCAGAAGGAAATTCCACAGGCTCTTCTACTACCACAGGGTACCATGGTGACCAAAACCTCCAGCTCCTCCAGCAGGAAGTGTTGAAGATTTGAAATATGCAGTTAGGTGGGGATGCACAGGACCAGGGCAGCTGTGCAAGTCTCCCTACCTACTTACCCATCTTGGAGGGTGAATACTTCTTTCAAGTGCTTCTCAGGTGATTCATGTGAGATTAGGACACTGTGTTAGAAACATGGAGGAGCTGAAGCTCACCAAGGAGTGGATTTCCAGCTCAATGCCTGCTCAAGAACATGGCAGAGCAGAGGTGCAGTAAGGGCTGTACCACTTCCCAGTGCGATGGGCTGACAAATGAGTACTGGTTTGAGGTCCCAGAGCAGTGGGGAAAAAGCCGTGGGGAAAAATTTCTATTATGATACAGTACAGGGATGCATCTGGTGGAAAAAATAATAATAATAATTTTTAAAATTACTTCTGATTTGAAAATTAGAATTCTGGATTTAAAGACAACAGCTTTTCACACTAGCCTCCGATTGCTGATATATCAGATATTGTCTGTCATTTCTTCTGATGTCCTTAACGCCTTAGCTACTATATTGTAACTCTTCAGTTGATGAATCCAACTACAGAATAAAAGTCTCTAAGGAATAATCTATACTGGCATAACTGTAGTGATTTAAATCAACCCCTTACCTCCTTTCAGAGTAATATTCTAATGCGGACAATCCTTAAAGACATGGGGTTTGGGTTTTCAAATCATGTGTTTCCTGAGCCCTTCCAATAAGAACAACTGCTTTCCTCCCCAGTTTCCTCCAATACATACCCAGAAACTTGTGACTTGCTCCGTACACAACCTCAGGTCATAGCATGATCCCCTCCAAGTCCACAGCATGACTTCTTTTCAAGTTGGATTTTTTTATGCAGCTGCTTCTCAGTTCAGATTTCATTTTCTCCATCGCAGTGAAAGATTTTGACCCAAATTAAGAAGTTACATCATAAATGATCTCTTTTTCAACTAGCATTTGGGAAGCCTGTGCCCTCTGCTTGATCCACATGGAATGGGCTTTTTTCCGAGCAACAAGGTCAATACACTAAGAATATTTTATATGTATTAGAGAGTGTTTTATATATTAGAGAGTGCTTTGATGTTGTGGAACTTGAGGCTGGGAATGATAAGGTTGAGTCCCTATGGGTTAGGATCAGCGGGAAGGCCAACAAGGCAAGCATCCTGGTGGGGGTCTGTTACAGACCGCCAAACCAGGATGAGGAGACCGATGAGGAGTTCTACAGGCAGCTGGCAGAAGTTGCGAAATCATCAGCACTTGTTCTCGTGGGGAACTTCAACTTCCCAGACATGCCCTGGAAGCACAACACAGCCCAGAGAAAGCAGTCTAGGAGGTTTCTGGAGAGCGTGGAAGATAGCTTCCTGACGCAGCTGGTTAGAGAGCCTACCAGGGGAGGTGCCCCGCTAGGCCTTCTGTTCACAAACAGTGACGGACTGGTGGGAGATGTGGTGGTCGGGAGCTGTCTTGGGCAGGGTGACCACGGAATGGTAGAGTTCTCTATTCTTGGCAAAGTCAGGAAGGGGATCAGTAAAACCGCTGTCTTGGACTTCCAGAGGGCTGACTTTGAGCTGTTCAGGACACTGGTTGGCAGAGTCCCTTGGGAGGTGGTTCTGAAGGGCAGAGGAGCCCAGGAAGGCTGGGCACTCTTCAAGAAGGAAATCTTAATGGCTCAGGAGCGGTCTGTCCCCACGTGCCCAAAGACAAGCCAGTGCAGAAGACCGGCCTAGCTGAAGAGAGATGTGGCTTGAGCTTAGGAGAAAAAAGAGGGTTTATAATCTTTGGAAAAGAGGGCGGGCCACTCAGGAGGACTATAAGGATGTTGCGAAGCTGTGCAGGGACAAAATTAGAAAGGCCAAAGCTCATCTGGAGCTCAATCTGGCTACTGCCTTTAAAGATAACAAAAAATGTTTTTATAAATACATCAACACAAAAAGGAGGACTAAGGAGAATCTCCATCATTTACTGGATGCAGGGGGAAACTTAGTTACAAGAGACAAGGAAAAGCCTGAGGTGCTTAATGCCTTCTTTGCCTCAGTCTTTAGCAGCAAAACCAGTTGTTCTCTGGATACCCAGTACCCTGAGCTGGTGAAAGGGGATGGGGAGCAGAATGTGGCCCTCATAATCCACGAGGATATGGTTGGCAACATGCTACAACACTTGGATGTACGCAAGTCGATGGGGCCGAATGGAAGCCACCTGAGGGTACTGAGAGAACTGGCGGAGGAGCTGGCCAAGCCCCTTTCCATCATTTATCAGCAGTCCTAGCTATCAGGGGAGGTCCCAGTCGACTGGCGGCTAGCAAACGTGACACCCATCTACAAGAAGGGCCAGAGGGTAGACCTGGGGAACTATAGGCCTGTTAGTTTGACCACAGTGCCAGGGAAGCTCATGGAGCAGATTATCTTGAGTGTCACCACGCAGCACTTACTGGGCAACCAGGCGATCAGGCCCAGTCAGCATGGGTTTATGAAAGGCAGGTCCTGCTTGATGAACCTGATCTCCTTCTGTGACAAAGTGACACGCTTAGTGGATGAGGGAAAGGCTGTGGATGTGGTCTACCTTGATTTCAGTAAGTCTTTTGACACCGTTTCCCACAACATTCTCCTCAAGAAACTGGCTGCTCATGGCTTGGACTGGCGTACGCTTTGTTGGGTTAAAAACTGGCTGGATAGCTGTGCCCAAAGAGTTGTGGTGAATGGAGTCAAATCCAGTTGGAGGCTGGTCACTAGTGGCGTCCCCCAGGGCTCAGTACTGGGGCCAGTATCTTTAATATCTTTATCGATGATCTGGATGAGGGGATCGAGTGCACCCTCAGTAAGTTTGCAGATGACACCAAGTTAGGTGCGTGTGTCGATCTGCTTGAGGGTAGGAAGGCTTTGCAGCAGGATCTGGATAGGCTGGACCGATGGGCTGAGGCCAACTGTATGAAGTTCAACAAGGCCAAGTGCCGGGTCCTGCACCTGGGGCATAACAACCCCAAGCAGCGCTACAGGCTGGGAGAGGAGTGGCTGGAAAGCTGCCTGGCCGAGAAGGACCTGGGAGTATTGGTTGATAGTCGGCTGAATATGAGCCAGCAGTGTGCTCAGGTGGCCAAGAAGGCCAACAGCATCCTGGCCTGTATAAGAAGCAGTGTGGCCAGCAGGTCTAGGGAAGTGATTGTGCCCCTGTACTCGGCTCTGGTGAGGCCGCACCTCGAGTACTGTGTTCAGTTTTGGGCCCCTCGCTACAAGAAGGACATGGAGGTGCTCGAGAGAGTCCAGAGAAGGGCAACAAAGCTGGTGAGGGGTCTGGAGAACAAGTCTTATGAGGAGCGGCTGAGGGAGCTGGGATTGTTCAGCCTGGAGAAGAGGAGGCTCAGGGGCGACCTTATCGCTCTCTACAGGTACCTTAAAGGAGGCTGTAGCAAGGTAGGGATTGGTCTATTCTCCCACGCGCCTGGTGACAGGACAAGGGGGAATGGGCTAAAGTTGCCTCCTAAAGGAGGTTTAGGTTGGATATTAGGAAAAACTTCTTTACCAAAAGGGTTGTTAGGCATTGGAATGGGCTGCCCAGGGAAGTGGTTGAGTCACCATCCCTGGAGGTCTTTAAAAGACGTTTAGATGTTGAGCTTAGTGATATGGTTTAGTGGAGAACTTGCTAGTGTTAGGTCAGAGGTTGGACTAGGTGATCTTGGAGGTCTCTTCCAACCTAGACGATTCTGTGATTTTTCTAATTCCAAGCTTCCCATCAGACAAAACTCTGCCCTTTGCTTTCAGACAGGAGAGAAACTATCATATTTAGGTATATAAGAGTAATGTGCCTTCTTTTAAAGATATAAAAATAATTTTGAGATTTTACCATTAAAGTGAAGTCAAATACTTTAGAAGATTTTCAGGGAAACTTTGATGAGTAGTGCAAGATAGACATAATTTTTCTTACTGCATTTACCGTGAATTACGAATTTATAGCACATCTAGTTCAACTGTTACTGGTAAAGAAGGCACAGTGATCTATCCTCAGACACACAAATACTGACTGATTTCAGAGGAAGCTTTGGGATCTCCCAGAATATCAACAGGACACAGCTTTAATGAAACTTCCAGCCTCCAGCTTTTTACAAGCGCTCCCTACCTAATCTTTTAAGCACATAGTGTTAAATTTGGCCACAAGTAGTTCAAAACAATTTGTTTTCTAATACAACTTTTTCTCTTTGAGGGCATTTTGACCACAGATTAGGAAATTCTGAATGATTCAAGGAACAGATTCATACAGTTGGGAGCTGAATACCATACCGAACAGGCAGCTGTGACCTTCAGGTGTGAGGGAAACATCCAAAAATTCACCCCTCTACAACTGCCCTTCTTTTCCTTCCCTTTGCTATTGTTAAAGGTCACTACAGCACAGCACTCTTTTCCCCACTGAATATTGGAAGTTGCCTTGACTGTCCATTGCAGATAATTACTCAAAACCTTACTGACATTTTAAAGTTTGATATCATTGAGTATATGTGGGCACAATTAATGTGGCATGGAAGTGTAAAATCAGATGTTCTCTTCAATAACAGGTCATTATTCTGATGTTATGGTGGTAATACAGATTTTCTTCCTCATCTTTTTAGATTATAAAATTTAAAACAAATATTTTCTGCACAGAATTTTCTAAAGAATATGTGAATGGGAAAGTAAAAATGATGGTTACTTTTTTTTTCTCTTGGTTGGTTTTTTTTTTGTTTGGTTGGTTGGTTGGTGGGGATTTTGTTTGTTTGTTTGTTCATTTTTTCCTTTCTGGGTGTGTAATGAATGGAAAATTAAATAAAAGGCCTTACCAAAAAACTGCTTCTTAGAAAATCAGCAGTGAATAAAGACTACTAAATATTGTACTTTTTCTATTGTTAGAGTCTGAAGAACAGTGGGTAAAGTAATATTGAGGACAAATTTTCTACAAATCTGCCTACACCACTGAAGCCAGTACTGAACTCACCTTACAAAATCATCAAAAAACATCTAGGCTCTTCTGTAAAGCCCTCCTGCACTGATCCCGCTTAGCAAAGGCAAGCAACTGGGTTACGCATTGAGACTGGCCACAGTAATCAGCACCTTTCCCATCCACTGTTAATTGCCTGCACAGAAACGAGAAATATAATCATGCTGCACTCTCACTCTGTCACTCAGTTACACTAATGACACAGCCATCAAATTTTGAAACTTAAATCAATGTAGTGATAAGCAGAATCTTTAATATTCAGTGCAAGTGTTTAATTGGGTCTCAAGAAGGCACAAAATCATGCTGTGTATCTGATAAAGTAGACCACTGTAATGATTACATGCATTTGAGAAAAGACAAGACTGCACAAGTTACAAAAGATCACACTGTATTGCTACACAGTAGATGGAGGACAAATCTATAACACAAAGGTAACCACCATTACCAATCTTCCCTATAGCCCTGTAAATACTTATTTTGGCATCAAGAGGAACGTCTTTAGACATTTAAACTTGCCCATCTTACTACCATGTTGCTTTTGTTACGTGGTCCATATTGGCATTTAAATACCAGTGCACACAAATCAGTTTAGCAGCTTTACATATGTACTATTATGCTCAGAATATTTTAAGAAAGATTTTGCATGCTGTCTTGCAAGTGTCCTGATTTTCAAAGACTGCTAACAGGTCACCTTTGAAAAATCAGTCCTTCTCATATTGTTTCCAGTAAGGTGCCTTAAAACATATTTTCTAAAATCAATGATCTTTTAAAATTCAGCTTTGTTGTATGGTGATGGCTTGACCCTAGCTAGCAACCAAAAACCCACCCTGCTTGCTCACTCCCTTCTCCCACAGTATAGGGAGAATATAGAAGGAATGCACAAAAGGTCATGAAATGAGGCAAAGGCAGTTTCATAAGGAAAGCAAAATCTATACATGGAACCAAAGCAAAATAAGGAATTAATTTGATACTTACCATTGGCAGCCAGATATCCAGCCAATTCCAGGAAAGCAGGGCCCTAGCATGTGTAACAGCTATTTGGGAAGACAAATACCATAGCCACCAGTATCCCCATGTCTTTGTCCTTTCCCTCAGCTTTTATTGCTGACCACAATGTCATATGGTATGGAATACCCCTTTGGTCATCTGGGGCCAGCTGTCCCAGCTGTGTTCCCTCCCCACCTCTTAGCCAACCCCAGCCTCCTGGCCTTTGGGGGAAGGGGAAGCTTGGAGAGAAAGCCTTGGTGCTGTGCACACACCACTCAGACATGAAGATGCTGGAGCATTGTTATCACCACTCTTTAGCCGCACGTGCAAAGCACAGCACGATATGGAATGCTATGAAGAAAATTAACTCCATCCCAGCCAGGCCCAGTACAAGTAATATCCATATTTGATTTCTCTCAAATTTCTGTAGACTTTGACAGTACTGTTTTTACAAGTTAATATTTGTGCTCTTCATCTATAATTTTTGGCACATATGCTGATTGTAAACCCACTGGGCGATGAAGCTAACTCTTTTCTAATGAACAGTAAGCTAATGCACACAAAATTCAGCATATGAAGAAAAGGGATTGTAGTAAAATTATTTAGAATACTTATCAAATAATGGTATTGTACTTAAAATATCTTAATACAAGTCTAGAATATGTATTATAATGCTTTAATACTACAGCCTAATTGTATAACCAAACTCTGCTTTTCTACATTTAAGAAAAATCAAAATGATTAGATTTTATCACATGTTAGTTCAGGGACTAAAATATATTACATGAAGAGGCAAAGACAGCAACCTTTACTTTGTCCATGACAGAATTCTTCAATTTTTTTTTTTTTACTAGAATTGAGCAAATAGTCATAGCAAATAGTCATAGACTTACAGAACTCTTGTTGGAAAGAAATCTCTTGGTGGATGGGCATTGCCTCAAAGTAAGTGCTTTTCATTTAGATTAAATGAGGGACCAGTTAAATGTGGTTTGTTAAAATCTAAGTTATATTCAAAGAGAGTTTGCCTGTGATTATATGATACTCAGACAAATCTGGATACCAGTTGCATGACTCCTCTGAAAGAGAAACACAAAAACAGAACATAGAGGGAACAATCAGGTATGCAAAAATACCTGAAAAGGAGCCAAAAAGAAGCTTTCTATTAAAGTACTGGCTTGGAAGATATTTAAGACTGAAGGAAGCAATTATTATTTGATTACTACTACCCTTGTTGAGGAAACAGGACATTCTCAGCCTTTTTTTGTGAATAAAAAAGACTTGCTCAATGTAAGGATTCTGACAGTGAAGGACTCTTGGAAGAGTTGTTCCTCCCCCTGAACTAAAAAAAAAAAAAAAAAAAAAGGAAGAAGAGCTTCTGGGATTGTTCTTTACTGATTCAACTACCAGTTTACTTACCAAAAACTCAGGCTGAAGTCCAGTTAATATATTTTATCTTTTTACAGGGAAGAATTGATTTTCTACATCATCACCAAAGATCATGATGAATCATGATGATGGCTTCAACTATCCCTCTGCAATGCTCTTTATACCTCTGTATGGTATAATTTTGGACTTACTCTGAAATAAGGCAAAAGCACAGGTCAGCTAACTTGTGCTGTATCCATAAGACAGTGTAGCCTTCATTGCAAGGCTGGCAGCTGAGGCGACCCAATTCTCAAGTGCAGTCTTAGCATGGAATTACACACTAAAATAATAATAATAATAATAAATAATAATTAAAAAAAAAACACCTCCTCTGCATTCTCCATAACTATTCTTTCTAAGTGGAGGGGCAACAGCAGGCTCTGTACAATTCCCACACGTACCATCTTTACACATCATCTCTTCACATTGTTGTGCAGGTGGGTACAAGTGAGACCTGGGTCACTTATATTTCCTGGTAAAGTCATTCCAACCTTTGTGAAGCTTGTGAGGACTTTTGATATGAAAAACACTCAAAACCGTAGGTGGCCTTAATACTATACCCTTACCTGACAGAGGTCTATTCTGTTTATAACCAAATCTTCAAGCACATTGACTAGCACCTTGAACTTCATATACATCTCCTCTCTAATGTAACAGCCTACATGTTCACCTGTTGTGATAAAAATTATAAAATTTGTCTGTAATTTTGAGCTATTTTTTGCCTTTCTTCAGCAAGAGAATAAGAGCAATTTACCTTTGACTTGTGCAGTTAAAATTGTTTCTTTATTCTGATTATATTTGACAAAGGCTGCAATATATGTTGCAGGGTCACTGCTTGTTGCAGAAAAATAATCATCAGAGCTGTTGTATAATTATGCTATACTAATTGAAGCAGGAGATGTTTCCTAGGCAGTAATGAGTAGTACGGAGACTTTAATGGCCCAAAATGCTATAGCAGCCACTAATTATTCTTTTAGTAGCTGTCCCATGCTAGGTCTGATTTTGACGGAACTACACAAAATATCAGATGAAAATAAGTGTATGCTGCAATAATATGACCTTTAACATTTTCCCCAACATTGAAACCTTGAAAAGTGATATTTTTTGCATCAGTAAAAGCCCTATAGTGCTCAGATCTGCAGAATATTTTCACTTTTAGACTGGTACTAATTGTTGGATGAAAGACCAATGTCAAAACCCCCTAATATGCCTTGTTTCACAAGGCATCAGATGGTGATAACAAACTCATGACTAAATTGCTTTACTTATTTCCACTTTCACTTTCCTTACGAAGAACAAAATAATTGAGGTGTTTTTTTTCTTCATAACAAGTCAGTGCTTATGACGGAAAGTCCTGCCAGACACGTGAAATAGCAATCTCCCTACTGCGGTGCATGAGCTGGGGGAAAGGGGAGTTTTCTCAGCTCAGAAAACCATCTTAGATTTCTAGACTAGTGGTCTTGTTTCCTGCTCCTTCTCCTCCAAGGAAAGTGTTGCCTGCTAGGTGTGATCACTGATATTTCCCACAGGGTGACTTATCAGCTATAGTCAGCTCTCTCAGGGAAAGCCACCCAGGAAGGACAAGATGGCTTGTCTCACACAAAAAGTCATGCAGCAATAAACAGGCCCAGCCTTAGGCAGGGTAAAGCAAAGCAACTGCTAAGCATTATGACACTACTGCATCAGAATAATATATATCCAAACTTGTTCTGGTAAGGCTGATCTGCTGCACACTCTTGTTAATAGATAGGCCATGTTTACTCTGAAGTTATTTTGCTTTCTATTTCAGCCCTTTAAAACCAGGTGCAGGCAAAGAAATCCATGAAGAGATGTTTGGGATTCCCAGTGAAGCAGAACGAAATAAATGGCTATGCTGAATAATATGCACACTCTATCACTTTTCCTACATTTACTCAGACATATTCAGCCAGAAAACTGGTGTTCTCTCTGTCATTGGGGAGTCAAAAATTACCTCCAACTCTGAGGAGAAAAAAAAAAAGAAAAGAAAGAGAGAGAGAGAGAGAAACACAAGAGAGAGGCACAAACACTCAATGCTAGAAAGCCAATTTCTATTTTTCCTGCCTGTATTTACTGTTTTCACACCTCACTGCTGCCTTTTGACCACCACCTTCTGTACCAGCACTGAATAAAATACTGAGGTATACTCCTGCTGCATTTGTGGGTCACCCCAAAGGAAAAGCAGGCAGGCAGACCAGGTGATGCTCTTTGTGTGGATATCCTTTCTCTGCCATCCTGTCCCTTTCCCCTTTCTGATATCAAGGGACAATAGCCTTGAATCTATGCCCCAGCGTTAATATGGGCTTACGAGGGGGATTGCAGAAAACTATCTAAAACTCTGCATGTGCAGTCAGTCTCAGAAAACTGATTATGTATGAAGAAAAAAAAAAGCAAAGGAATGCATTAAATTCTGCAAATGATAATAGAGTGCCTAAGAACAACATTGAATTGCTCAAGTGTGTGCAGAAGAGAGCAACAAAGGTGATGAAAGGACTAGAAAACGAGACTTAAGAGGAGCAGGTGAGGGAACTAGGGCTGTTCAGTCTGCAGAAGAGGAGGTCAAGGGGAGACCTCATCAGTCTCTACAACTACCTGAACAGAGGTTGCAGCGAGGAAGGTGTCGGTCACTTTTCTCAGGTGACAAGTGATAGGATATGAGGCAGGGGCCTCAAGTTGTGCTAGGGGAGGTTTAGACTGGATATTAGGAAGACTTTTTCCACAGAGAGGGTGGCCAAGCATTGAAACAGGGGAGTGGTGGAGTCCCCCCACCCTTGAAGGAATTTAGTAGTCATTTGGAGGTGGTATTAAGGGATATGGTTTAGTGCTTGGACTCAGCAGGTCTGATTTACAGTTGGACCTGATGATCTTGAAGGTCTTTTGCAAACTAAATGATTCTATGATTCTGTGATTCTAATTTTGCTGGGAATTAACCATCTGGCAAGGCTATACACAGGTTTGAGAGCATTTTCCCCCCTCACTCATTGAGCAATCTTGTCTCTTGTAAAAGTATGATGCCCCTGTTAGTGGTCTGGATTGCCCATTTTTTGGCACAGTCACCTTAGAGACAAGAAAATGTTATTCTGTTTTAGGAGCGTGCAGCCACTGTCTTGGACTTCGGTGGCATAAATCTTCAATGCAAAACTCTGGGAGGAAACTTGGCCTTTGCCTTGGGCTGTCAAAGAAGGAACTCATTATAAAATAACAGTACATCATGGCACTCCCAATTTAAGCATCACTGCTTTTTCCTTCACTAATATACTGACAAAACATCTTTCAGACATAATACAACATAGTGAAGGAACAAAAACAAGTGCCAAAAGAGGAAAAATAGTGTATTTGACATTCACATCAGTGTAACCACCAGACTCCTCAGAATTAATAGAGCCATATGATGAGCTTGCCTTCTGATTACAGCCCATCTGTGCAAAAATCAATACCAAGGAACAAACTGAATTGTGAACTACCTTTAAGGAATCAGTTAAGGAGTTCAGGCTGATGAAAAAGGATGAAAACTATGAACCACCTTCTTGGATTGCCTACACCGCCCCCCCCCCCCCCCCCCCCCCCAAAAAAGAAAATAAAGTAGTTCCACTAACAAGACAAACATGCTTAAGTTAGCAAAAAATAGGCCACCTCTATCACAAGAAGCCTTGATTGCATCAGTACTTCACATGTATTTCTCTGGTAGCACCAGAAACAGGAAAGGGCAATGGCCTCTGGAAAGAAACAAAAGAGCTCAGAGGAAGATTGGGAATAAAATTTAGTGGACCGTATCAATGAAGTCTTTGGTGACCAAAAATGGCTTTCTTGGTCTTGAGCTGTCTGTAGGCATTGTCCACTGAACTAAGTCACAAACCTATGGCCTTGGGAAAATGAGAGCAAAGACATGCCTTAATTCTGTTTGATGTAAAATTGGATCCGAGATAAAGTCATTCTAGCAAAGAGTAATAAAATTTTACAGATACAGCATCTCATTTCATGTTTTATATATGAACATTTATGTTCCTATTGGGTATGAACATAAATTAACTCTTTGGAACAGGATGGCAAGATGAGAAGGCCAACCTGGATCTACCAACTCCTGATGTTTGACACAGGCAGAAAAAAAATGTTACTTTATATATGTAGAAGCAGAAAAACAGTAGCTGAAAATGCACCACACAGCTTTTAAGTGATCCTTGATGATACTGAAATAGTATGGAGTACCGCTGCTGTATTCTGCGAACCAGTTTCTGGTCATATCAGTCATCCAGCCAGGAATCCACAAATAATCTTGTGTACAATATTGCCCAGAGCCTTTGCTGAGTCACTTTGAGTTTTTCTTGTCTAGAGGAACATCAGTAGATACTGCAATTCAACTACTTACTCATGTAGCTGTATTAGCTCAGCATTTCCCAGACTTTTTTTGCTGGTAGTCTGCAGGTCTACCCTGCCTTTATCCTGCTGCCTGCCTTACCTGAATTGGTATGATTGCCCAGCAGAGCACTGCCTGTCATGTCTTATTAGCATTCTTCAATTACAGCAGGACTGAATGGCATGTCATTTACGTGTAGAAACAATTCACTGTCTGTTACAAAAGTGATTATAAATTAATCTCTAAGCTTTGACTTTAGCTTGTACCTGACATTCTTATAGACATCTATACTTCATTCTGGTAGTTCATGACAACAGATCCCTTTGACTAAGCTGCTGCCTGTTAATAAGCAATCTGTCCTAATTCATTATCTCACACTTTATTAAGCATATGTAAACAAGAGTCTGTGAAATTTTTATAGTTTATTTGACCTCTTAGTAAATGTTCATGCTAATTTGAGCTATTCTCCCATTTAGTTCCAATTTGCTGATTTCAATGACTAAAAGAAGAGAAAGTACATTTCAGCTAGTTATGTAAGTTTTGCAATGTAAATACAAAATAACGCATTCTTCCTCCATATTGGCCCCTTTACCCTACCTCTCTTGCTGTTCCTTCTCTTTGCAGAAAGTGATGGTAATGAAGTGTGGTGGTTTTACCCTGCTGGGCAGCCAAACTCCACCACAATCACTCTCTCACTCCTCCTTCTCAGAGGAAGAGGGAGAGAAAATACAATGGAAAAAGGTTCAAGGGTTGAAATAAGGACAGGGAGATCACTCACCAATTATCACATGCAAAACAAACTTAACATAGGGAGATTAATATAACGTATTGCCTATTGCTAACAGGCTAGAGTACTGAGAAACTAAAAGCAAACAAAAAACACCTTCCCCCCGTTATACCCTCTTCTACGTCTTCCCCCCAAGTGGCGCAGCAGAAGCAGGAAAGGGGACTGCAGTCAGTCCCTAATGCTGCTGCTTCACAGCTCACGCTTCACTCTCTGCCCCTGCTCCACGTGGGGTCCCTCCCAGAGGATGCCATCCTTCCCAAACTGATCCTGCGGGGGCTCCCCACAGGCAGTAGCTTTTCAAGAACGGCTCCAACATTGGTCTGTGACATGGGGGTCTGTCAGGAGCAAACTGCTCCCACACAGGCCCTCCACGGGCTGCATCTCCGGCCCTGGGCCTGCTCCTGCGGGGGCTCTCCATGGGCCGCAGCCTCCTCCAGGCCACATCCACCTGCTCCACCGGGGGCTCCTCCACGGGCTGCAGCGTGGAGATCTGCTCCGTGTGGGACCCATGGGCTGCAGGGGGACAGCCTGCTCCACCAGGGGCCTCTCCACAGGCCGCAGGGGAACTGCTGCTGCGTGCCTGGAGCACCTCCTGCCCTCCTGCTGCACTGACCTTGGGGGCTGCAGGGCTGCTTCTCTCACATTTTCTCACTCCTCTCTCCCAGCTGCTGTTGTACAGCAGTTTTTTTTCCCTTCCGTAAATCTGCTCTCCCAGAAGCCCAACCAGCATTGCTCACTGGCTCGGCTCTGTCCAGCAGCAGGTCCCTTTCGGAGCCGGATGGACTCATGTCATAGAATGGCTCAAGTTGGAAGGGACCTTAAAGATCATCTAGTTCCAACCTCCCTGCCACCAACTAGATCAGGTTGCCCAGGGCCTCATCCAACCTGGTCTTGAACACCTCCAGGGATGGGGCATCCACAACCTCTCTGGGCAACCTGTTCCAGTGCCTCACCACCCCCTGAGTGAAGAATTTTGTCCTGATATCTAATCTAAATCTCCCCTCTTTTAGCTCAAAACCATTACCCCTCATCCTGTCATTATCTGATTGAACAAAAAGTCACTCTCCATCTTCTTTTTAAGTCCCTTTTAAGTACTGAAAAGCCACAATGAGGTGACCCCAGAGCATTCTCTTCTTTAGGCTGAATGATCACAGCTCTCACCCTTTGAGAGATCAGAGGTGCTCCAGCCCTCTGATCATCCTCGTGGCCCTCCCCTGGGCCCATTCTAACAGCCCCACATCCTTCTTGTGCTGGGGGCCCCACAGCTGGATGCAGGACTCCAAGTGGGGCCTCACAAGGGCAGAGCAGAGGGGGGACAATCACCTGCCTCCACCTGCTGACCACTCCTCTGTTGATGCAGCCCAGGATGCGGTTGGCCTTCTGGACTGCAAGCGCACACGGCTGGCTCACGTTGAGCTTTTTATCCACCAGACCCACCAAGTCCTTCTCTGCAGGGCTGGTCTCCATGAGTTCTTCTCCCAGTCTGTACTCACATCCAGGATTGCCCCAACCCAGGTGCAGCACCTTGCACTTTGACTTGCTGAACCTCATTATGTTCACATGGGCCCACTTCTCAAGCTTGTCTAAGTCCCTTTGGATGGCATCCCTCTGATCTGACATGGACCATCTGCTGGGCTCTGCTCGCAGAGGCCACCCTTGTAGCCCCCCTCCTAACAAGCCCTTGACACATAAAGCCAATACATGAAGTCCATCAGAAAAAGTGTTCTTCTAGGCAA
Source organism: Anser brachyrhynchus (assembly GCF_964034855.1). Classification (NCBI taxonomy): domain Eukaryota; kingdom Metazoa; phylum Chordata; class Aves; order Anseriformes; family Anatidae; genus Anser; species Anser brachyrhynchus. The sequence continues at coordinate 105,333,010 of NC_137695.1, forward strand.
TACTTATCCTACTCAATATAGTTCAAGCAAAGCTACTGGATCAGGGTTCTCAAAGACTCCACCATAGAAGAAGTAAGACTGTACTTGGGAAAAGCAAGAAAAAGGGGAAGAAAAAAAAAAAAAAAGAGGAGGAGGTTTCTACAGGAATTTGGGTTGAGTGGTTTTGGATCATAATTTCAAATCCAAATACTTAAAACTCCTCCTCGGCCCAGTGTTACAGAACTAAGACCTTTTTTCTTACTAGCTGTTTGTATAATACTATGCCAAGCAAGCCAGATGGCAGAATGAAGTTTATCCTCACAGCACAAGTTGCGTGCCATGAAGTCTGTGGTCTTAGTGAATGACCTACAAGGAACCTTGTAATTGCTCTCTACATAAATGTCTCAATGTTGTAGCTGATCAAACTGGATTACATCTTTATATCTAGCGTGCTTAGATCCCCAAAGAGTCTCAACATGACAGAAGTAAAACAAATACTTTGCAGTCTAAGTGCAAAGTCAAGATTACCCAGGTTGTTTTCTCACTGAAAAAAATCAACAACTTATTTCTGCTTGAAGACCCATGGCCTTTTCACACGTGAAATAGAAATATTCAATACACCTAATAACTGATTATTTAAAGCAGTGACCACCACTTACTGAGATTCATTTCAAGTGAAACAAATAAATGAGCAGTGATTATTCCACACTACAGTTTGAAGGAATAGACATGAAAATCCTGCAAAGCTGAATAATGCATTTGACTAATAAGTGTTCTTGTACCCACAATATTCTCCATATAAGTCTCAATTACAATAATCGAACTGATCAGCTCCCACAGGAAACATGAAAAATGCTCTTTCAGTGCAACATTTGATAGCAGAATAGAGAGCAGCGGGAGTAAAAGAAAATACAGGGAATTCAAGAAAAAGTCCTTCCACTGCTCTTTTGTTCATTGCAATTTGTGCTGCCCTGCTCTGCACAAACTTTTAAAAGCAAAAATAATGGAACGAGTTGCCAAGCCAAAAAATTGTACAGCAAGTTCCAGGCTTGACTCGTGTCCTCATTACACTGCAGATGCCCTTGGTTAATGAGTCTAAGTAATCTTTAGAGTTAACAAAAATAGACAACAGGAATGATGACTGAAATTAAAAAAAAAATACTATAAAATTAATGACAGAATGGAAGAAGGTAGTTAATACACTGACTTCTGTCAGGCTGGCTGTAGTTGAAAGTCAGCTAAGAAAAGAACATTTTAGTTGGTCTTTTAAAAGGGGTTAAACTTTAATATAAACTCCATTGTTACATCCTGAGAATCCTAAATAATGCTATGAGAATGACAGACCACAACACTGCAGAACTGATGGACTTCTATTAGCAGAACATCATAGAATCATTTAGCTCGCAAAGGACTTTCAAGATCATCAGGTCCAACCTCCACCTAACACTACAAGTCCACTGCTAAATCATATCCCTATTAAGTGCCACCTCCACATGACTCTTAAATACCTGCAGGGATGGCAACTCTACTCCCTCCCTGTGCAGCCTGTTCCAATGCTTGACCACCCTCTCCATGAAGAAATTCTTCTTGATCTCCAATCTAAACCTTCCCTGGCATAACTTGAGACTGATGCCTTGGTCCTATCACTTGTCACCTGAAAAAAAATAAAATAAAAAAAGAGACCAACACCCTCCTCACTGCAACCTCCATTCAGGGAGTCGTAGAGAGCGATCAGATCTCCCCTAAGTTCTCCAGACTGAACATCCCCAGTTCTTTCAGCCACTCCTCTTAAGCCTCGTTTTCTAGTCCCTTTGCCAGCTTTGTTGCTCTTTTCTGCACACACTTGAGCAACTCCATATCCCTGTTGTAGTGAGGAGCCCAAAACTTAGCACTCAAGGTGTGGCCTCAGTGCCAAGTACTGAGGCACAATCACTCACTTCCCTACAACCTTCCCTCTCTTCTCTTCACTCTACAAGAAACAGGGACATGATTTTGACTGGCATATAAACACTGAATGCAGAAGCCAAATTGGACATTTCATTTCCATTTACCTCAGGAGCCATCAGAAAGGAAAATTATTTCCTTTTCTTCTGAAAAGGAAAAACATAAAACTTGCTTTTTTTGCACCTTTTTTCTAATATTTTGCTAGTGCTTAGTAAAACAGTAGCCCAATGCCCATCAGCAGATTCAGTTAATAAAATAGTGATTTTCTAATTTGTATTCTAACAGGGTGAAAGTATGGCAAGAAAAAACATTTTCAAAGATGTCAAAGTGCATGTAAGTGATATAAACTTTATATAAATAATTATTTTCCACAAATAACTGGGTTATTGTATCTACTAAGTGTCCTAGGTAGTCTTAAACCATTTGACCAGGTCTCATTGCCTCCTCCTCATCCTTCTGTCTGAAATATCACAGCCACTGCCCTGGTATTTGTAATCCTGGTCTCAAGGGCTAATGTGCCTACTATTTTCTGTTGTAACAGGCTCTTGGTAATTACATGGTTATGTGGTGGCAAGAATTATAATAAAGTGTCAGCTTTTGATACACTCATTGATGATGTTCTTAAATACCAACATACTATAAAATATTTGTTTTGCTCCAATTTTCCAAAATATTCTTTAAAAATTACAATAAAACATCAATTCATCTCTATTCAGACACAAGCCCATAGTTGAAGACAAAGGTCCACTTAATTAGGGGAACTTAGAAAAACCATTATCTTCTGATTTAAAGACCACTCTTCAGAGCAAAAACTGTTCTGTCTCATGTCTGGACAGCATCTAGCATGCAAGTGATATCACACCACTAACAAGCAATACAGCCCACAGGCAACATGACAAATTTAACCTCATCACCAATGGGTATGTCTTCAGGGCAGCCTTACAACTATGCCTTCCTGTCAGATTGTGTCCCATTTTATACCAACATCACCTTAAAAAGGCATTAGATAAGCTGTACACTACATAATCAGACCCTCAGTTATAACAGCTAGGGCTTCCGTGCTTTTGCCCAAAAGCTTCCTGTGGGTCCAGATTCAGAGTAATCAGCCTTGGTCCCTCAGTTTCTGAGGTCCAACAGCACATACCATTATCCTCACGGTGCAGGGGGCCCTACACTTTCCTAAAGCAGCCCAATTTTTCCTTGAGGCTGTTGTTCAGAGGAGGCAGTGATTTGTTCCTAGCTGAAGAAATGCTTAATTTAATCTTTCATGAATTATGCAAGGAAGCCAACAATTTCCAAACCTGTAATTGTTGTTATTTGTTCAGCTCTCTCATAAGGAAGCAGGCTTCGTTTCCAGCTGTCTGTTGTACAGATATACACTGGCAGGTGTAAAAAAACAAGAGAACTGAGAAAAGAAAAGGACTACCCAAACCAAAGAAATCAGAATAATTCTGCTACTTGAGAATTACTACTCAGAGCAGTTTCCTCAGACTATAAAAATCAGATATTTCTAGTCTGTGTTTTATATATAAAACAAGATTTTGTGCTTAGTATTTCATGGAGGTTTTTTTGTTTGTTTGTTTTTGTTTATTTGTTTTTTGAAAAGTCTTAAGCCACCAAACACTTTTCTTGTTCCTAGTCGGAAAAATGCCATCACTGAAGGAAGCTGTTACTGCCTGGGAGCCAGTAAGTCATCAGCTAAATTTCCAAGACTATGAAAAAGCCTGAAAAATTAAGAACAGCCAAGCATCTAGGCAATAGTGAGAAAGTATCAGGCCAGAAAATGTGAACATCATACCTCTGAACCCCTGGAGATCTTCATTCACGTGCTGCAAATTTCCGGCTTAACTGACATTAGTAAATAATTAAGGGTGAGCAAAAACACACCCTTCTATCGGACTGCATCAGAAACACAACTTGAATTCATACAAGACGGTAAGACTCAGTCTCTGCAATTCTTTAGAAGCTGTCTCTTGAAACAATATGGCCTATGAACTAAAAAATTACCCTTTATTTGATCTTCAACTATTAGCAGTGCAGATCAGTCAGACTAATATTCAATGCCCTGCCCTGAAAGCAAATTTTCGTTGCTGGGAGACACATTGAAGCAGATAGAAAAGCAACAATTTTGAGAACCAGCTTTAATAAAAAGAATAAAAGATAACATCTTGCATCTAAATAGCATTCATACACCACCAGAAAACCTTTAACCTATCAAAACCTTGTTTATCATTAGTTTTGTTCTGTCTTACATCTGTTCTCTAAGTAGCAGGAACATTCAAGGCAGTACATAAATCTATGACAGTGATGGTTTACCATAAGGGAGGTTAAGGGAAAGACATTTTACCAGCACTAGAACATCTATGTCAAACACTACACACTGAAGCTACGAAAAAACCAATCTATATTAACAGTTTTTAGCTCAGAACAAAGTATTCATAATGTCATCAGCACAAGGATTCAGAATTCATTTTTTTTAAGTCACAAATGAGGTTTCTTGTTCAAAATACACTTAAACCATTGTGTCCATGCCTTTTGGCACTTAAATGACCTGATTTTTGTGCTTTGCGATTCTGAAAAATCAGGACACTTATTTGTACTCATAAGTAACAATACAGATTTCCTTACTTTCTCACAGGCAGAGGCTCTCATTTGCAGCAGTCAATGAACACGGAGGACTGAGATTACAAGACAACTGATAATCCTGCTTGATTTTAGACAAGCCATTTCTCCTCCCAGAAGCGTTATTACTTTGGCAATAAGTGAGTTGAAAAAGTGTATTCATTATCAGCCACTGATTACTCTGCAGATGTTTTAAATTCATTACTACCCACCTTAGTGTTCCCTAAATTAACTGTTTTCAAAGTCTTTACAACAGTTTAGCAATTAGAAGATAGCATATAATTACTCTTATTAATAAAAATAGATATCAGAAGAGAGAGTGATTTATTAAATAGAATATGACTCAAAAGAAAAACACTTCTAGTCAAAGGACTGAGATGTTCATTATGTAAATTAAACTATTCAAATATTGTAACAGAAGTACATGTAAGATTTACAGCAAGGCTAGCTCCTTAAGTCAATCAAGTAGATCCTACCAAGCAGCAAGCCTCCTTAAGCACTTGATTAAAACTTAAGTACAAAACGCAGCACATGCTTAAGTGATATGCAGCAATTTTTACTACACTGGTCTGTAATTCATAAAGACATACCATGTAGCATTAATACAACAGTAATGACAGAAGCATGATACACTTTCTGCACAAATGGTGATTCATGTCAAGATTTTTTCTGTAAGGCTGAGGAATATCCTAAGCCCCATAAGGAACGGTTGATTGCCTGTTACTAACTTTGCTGGAGCAACTTCATTGCCACATAACCTCAGCTGCAGGACAAGGAAACAACATGTAACTGCTGCTTTTAAAAAGTGAAGACAGAAGTTAAAAAGTTAGGACAAATATCCACTTAGCCTAGTCCCTTTTTTTTTTTTTTATTTTAAATCTTCTATTCTTACCTCAGCTAATATCTTCTATGAGTACTGAATCCATCTTAAACAGAAAGTGCTGGTGTTTGACTTTTTACCAACACAATATTACACGTATAAAGACCTGTAGTCTTGAACATACTGAGCATTAGTTAAAACGGGATTTTCATACTTCCACTTCCACGGAGAATTGATTTTTTTTTCCTGAGGCAAGAAATCTATTTCATCTAAGTGTAAAGCCGTTGAAACAATAATCATCTGTAAGCCAGAGGGTTCTGCTGCTGCCCAGGGGGACCTCGACAAGCTGGAGAAATGGGCTGATATGAACCTCATGCAGTTCAACAAGGTGAAGTGCCAAGCCCTGCACCTGAGAAGGAACAACCCCAGGGACCAGCTGGGGGCCACCCAGCTGGAAGGCAGCTTTGCAGAAAAGGACCTGGGGGTCCTGGCGGACACCATGTTGAACATTAATCAGCACCGTGCCCTTGCCACAAAGGAGGCCAATGGTGTCCTGGGCTGCATCAATGCATCAAAAGCAGTGATGCCAGCAGGCTGAAGGAGGTTATCCTCTCTGCTCAGTACATAGGAGGCCACAGCTGGAATGCTCTGTCCAGTTCTGGACTCCCCAGTACAACAGAGACATGGACACAATATAAAGTCTCCAACAAAGATAGTGAAGGAGCTGGAGAATCTCACCTATGAGGAAAGGCTGAGAGAACTAGGACTGTTCAGACTCGAGGAGAGGCGGCTTAGGGGTAGATTTCATCCAGGTATACAAATACCTGAAGGAAAGGGTGCAAAGAAGATGGAGCCAGGCTCTCTTCTCAGTGGTGGCCAGTGACTGGTGGAAATGGGCACAAAATGAAACATGGGAGGTTCCATCTAAACATCAGCAAACACTTCTTTACTGTGTGAGTGACTGTGCAATGGACACAGGTTACCTAAAGAGGTTGTGGAGTCTTCTCTACCCTTGGAGATATTCAAAAGCAATCTCAGAGACAGTCTTGGGTAAACAGCTCTTAGTGACCCTGCTTAAGCAGAGGGGTTGAATCAGACAACCTCCAAAGGTCATTTCCATAACTTAACCACTCCGTGATTTTATGATGTTGGAATTTGCTTAAAAGAGAAAAGACACTCCACTGTATTTCTCCCCTTTTTATTATTCTGATTTCTTCCAAAAATAGCATAACTATGTACTTTCAAATAAAACTTGATATAAGAAATCTCACAAAACTAGCTTTGATGCACACAAATGAAGTTCAACGAAACATTTCAGCACTTCTAAATTGTCACAGCATTTTTCAGCTAGTTTCTTAAGATTCTTTTCTACTATATATAGTACTTGTTTTACTTAATTTTAGTAGCAGCTACGTCCCGGTGAAGGTTACAGGTGATCTTCTGGAAGATTTAAAAAAAATAATAAAAATAATAATAATTAAAAAAAAAAAATCAAGAATCAGAGGAAAGAGTATGACCCAATTACAGAAGGAAGGCTATACAACTACAAACTCAAATAACTTGAATGTTTAACAGGTATGTTCTTTCCTAGGTTTATTATAGCTTTGCAAAAACACTTGTGTACCATCAACACTTTATCATTTAATCCGTATGTAAAATATAATAGCCAACAGCAGCAAAAAGCTACTGTTAGCCTTAGAAGGGAGAGAAAAAGCTTGAAGAAAGTCACTCATACCCTCTCAGGAGTGGGTAGCTATAGGCATGTTAAAAGCAGAGAAAACGCCATGCCAGAAATCCCTAAGCCAGCTCTATGAGACTGACAGGCAGGAGGACAGTAGTGAGGTACTATTCTGTCTATTGGTATCATTAATTTGTATTCCCAAATAGAATCTTTGACTCTAATTTGGCAATTGTTATCCACATGCACTGGCGTGTGTGCACATGCACAACTGCCCCTCTCAGAGTAAAATTCCAGTGTCCTAAATTGTCATACAGATTCCACTTTAAGTTCATGATCCAACACTTGACCATGCTCTTAACGCCTTAAGAACCGCAATAAGGTCCTCATCACCAACAGCTCATCCTTCTGCCAAGCTTATTTGAAATTTCATGAAACAAGTAACAAACATCCTAAGATCTGTCTAGTAACTTTCAAGAGACATTAAAACTACCAAAAAGTCAGGAGAGTCTTTAATATAATAGAAAATGTTCAGTAATTTAAGTTCAGCAGCTGTTATTACCACATAGTCATACTTGGAAAAACAACATAAAGATTCAAAACTTTAGAAATTCAGTTCTTTCAGAGCAGTTTTGTACAGAACAAACTTGTTTAATCATGAAAGCACCATGAACTGACACTACATATCAGCAAGCACAACAACAAAAATTTAGAAAAAAATCCTAGAACTTTATCATGTAAACTACACTTTGAATACCACTAAGGTAGATTTACACTGCAGGCTGGAGCACAGCACAGAGGTACTCAAACTGACTTGGGTATTATTTACCACTTAGCTCTGCATGCAATGTAGACATACCCTATGTGTCTGAATATATCTCATTATGAATTAACTGAGCTTTGCAGTACAATATTTAGGCTCTCATTTTGCATCACTGAAGCCAACAGTCATTTTCCATCAGCTTCAGGAAGAGCAGAGTTAGGCTGGTAACCACAAATATACTTAGCTACTAACAAAACGTTTTGTTGTTTTTTTTTTTGTAACATGAAGTTGCGTCAAGTTCAAATGTGAGTTTTGAGAGCATGCAGATTGCTTACAAATCCTTAAAAACACTGGTTCAGAATCTTTCTTATATATACACACACAAGTCCATCTGTCACAGACAGGCAATGTAACTCAGAATCATGAGCTTCCTCTCGTTTTTGGTAGTGTCCTGCACACTTCTGATAATTAAAAAATAAAAATAAAAAAATAGTTGCCACAATGGATTTCAGACCATTCCAACTTGTACATGGATATGATCTCTTCTTGCTGCATCCAGTAGGTGAAGTTTCACAGTTGCTTCTCAAATGCAAATACCAAGTAAATACCTAGAAAAGAAAACAGAGCACAAAGTTTCAGCTTCCTCTGGCACTCGCATAGGTGTTCAAAATTTAAACAGATTGACATCCTGCCCAAACAACTTGTTAACTGACTGCTGACATTATGAGAACTGCCATGGTTTCCCCACAACTCTAGCGTTCAATTCTAGCGTAGTTTTAAGATATATTTTCAAGAGAGAGCTTCAAGTATCCAAAGAAGAAAATATTTTAAGTACTGTTGATTCTATTGATGCAACACTAACTTCAGTTAATGTAAATGCAACTCAAATTACTATGCCATTTTACAGATAATTAACGTTCCCTGGTGCATAAAAAATCACATGCAAGTAAGTTTAAAGACTCCTTTATACACCCAATTTTAACAGACAATAAGGGGTCAAATGATCAACCTCACTTTCAATTAAAAAGTGAATTAAACCATGATAAAAAACTCTCAATTTTGCTTTTAAAATATCATAGACAAAGAAATATTTACACATGCCAGATATCATTTTCTCAATTACAGATCAGTATAATTCCAGAAATGGACCTCATAAAGTCCCCATCAGTGCCCTGGGAAAGGGTTATTCAACATACAATCGAATCAATGCAGCTATGTCAGAAGTTCTTGAGCTTCATATCAGACAGGTAATTTAAATCACTTTAAGACCATGAGTCCAAATAAACAGTTTTCCACTTAAACCTAACTTTTAACAAATGTTCTAGCTACACTACAAATCTTTCAATACAAGCCTATTCTATATTCCTCAGCAATAAAGCAAAGTGAAGTTTCATGTAATGAGCAAGCTGTGCTTTTGTCCTAAACCATCAAAAACTCTGTACTCCAACTCTCTGGAAAAAAAAAAAATAAGAACAAGTACTTTGGTCACTCATCACTGAACTTTTGAAAGTATAAAAAGCCCCTCTCAATTAGATTCATAGATTACATAATACTTTTACACTGTTTGAATTAATGTTTACTTTAAAAAGCAAACGCTTTAAAGACTTTTTCATTCATGAATTAAACAGCATTTTTGTTTGTTTTTAACCTACTAACACAATCTGTATAATGGTCTGCAAAAATGCAAATACTAGTTGGCTACTGTGACACATAAGTTAGTAACAACCACTCCGGGAAACAATTTTTACCAACAGAATTCTCAGTCCCTTTCATGTGAGATGTACTAAATACAATATTGAAAAAAAACACTGACGTCAAAAGTTTTCCATGAAACACATTTACAGAATTCAAATGTATTTAAGAATATTATATCCTTTTCTGTATCTGAGGCACAGACTTCCGTTCCCTCCACCCCTTTCATAAAACATTCAAATACCTCTTCACCATCCGTGCTGTTTCTTTCTGAAACATACTAACCACTACAGGCAAAAAATAAAGTTTCAGTCTGTCTTCCCAAACCAGACTTGTCTTTTTTGATGAATATATGCCCCCAGTGAATTTTGTTTTCTAGTTGACTAGTAACAGTACAATGTCCAAGTGTACATTTTTGCTGATATTAAAGGACTGACACTACCATCCTCTTTCCATACATTCTAAGAAGGCTTCCCCAAAATGTTTTTGGCCTGGAAGTTTACATACTTGAAACTACTTAAATGAACAGAAGTTCAACCTATTTCATGTGTTTCCCCTCACCCATTTCTTGAGCTGTGTGTACTATATTGGCTATATACAGGCATTTGAATAACACAAATAAAATACTGTTTTATGTAAAATTTGCATTTTCTTCCTTAATTGATGGTCTGTTTATTTTCATACATTTCCCACAGCAGGCATTTAGTCAACACCAAGTTTTCAAAACGATACTTACTTGTTGCTTCCCATTCAGATTTACTCAAGGTTCCCTAGAAGAGGACATAAAAACCAGTTCAAACAAAAAGATGAGGAAACAACAAACCACCGTTTTAATTCAAGATAAACAATCTTTCACAGACCAACTTCTAACCACCCACACTAGATGGCTATTTAGGTACTAGTTAAGCATTATTGTAGACCACAGATATTTACAACTCCAGTAACTAGAATGATGGGGAACTGGGACACCTCAGATAATGGAGCACACCTAAATTACGTAGGTAGAGCAGAATGGGTGTCCAGCCGGTTGGGCTGGATGCCTTTGCAATGCAGGGGCACACTGGGTCCACTACTGCACGTCAGCATGACCCGACATGGCTCAAGCAGCTCTCCTGCCCAAGCTGCCCAACATCCATGCTGAAGCTGTGGAAAGGCCCCAGGTCACAGTACTGCCACCTTCCCCAGGAATATTGCCAGCTTCCACCTAACACCTTCCTCCAAGCCACAAAAGCTCTCCTCGAGAAGAATAACCCTGAGCCCAGTCCGCATGCTATGGAAAATAATCCACCCGAGAGCCCTAGGAAGCCTACTCCTAGCCCATCTTTCAGATGAAAGCACAGTAGCAGGGGCAACGCCCAAGTATTGACAGCTGCTGCCATTTATTCCACCTATTAAGAAGCATGAGGTAATAAGCAACAAGCTCCCTTTCTGCTCTGCCTACTCCATCCTCTTCCAGTGTGCTCTCACTGCGGGCGTGATTTAACCCATATGCTACTGACTGACCAGTTCTGACCAAACGATTCATTTTTTTTTTTTTTTTTTTTTTACTGACCTCAGAAAAGTAAATAAAAAGACTTGTTCACATGACATAGCACTTAACACCCCTTCTCACACTTCTTCCCAGGCATCAACTACTTGCCAACTGTTAAGAGTATCAGGCAAAAGAGGTCTTTGGTCTTACTCTGCCATTCTCATGTTCTTAAGCTTGTTTCTTAAAAGAGGCAACCTTCTTTTTGAAATTTTTAGATTTCAAATACAGAGAGCAGGTTTCTTTTCCCTCTTGATGTAGGATTGTTATATACGCAGTAAATCCTCAATAATTCACTACATCCTCAATAATTCAGAACATGAACAGCAGGTAAGCCAATCATGAAAAAAAAAATCCAACTGGAAAAATGTCAAACTGACAGCTTCGCACTACATGCACCATAAAAAAGTTTAACACCAAGTCTTAGTAACTGCGCACCTTACTTAAGCTACAAACTTTACTCAAACTACTCAGCCTCCAGTTTTGGTTCTCTTGTCAAAGAACCTCAACACACAAAGACAGGCTAAAGTTCAGACCGAAACAGCCAACATTGTGTACCAGGAACTGCTGAGCATGAGACGGTGAAATTACGCTTTTGAGAGGTTTCCATCCAGCCTTACTCCCCAAAGGCAGGTGCAGAAGTAAGCACACAGCTATATGCCATCCTGAACAGCTAGTCTGGCTACAGACAGGATAGGCAATAGACAACGGCAGCAGTTCCTGGGGCAACGGCAGATGTTGTCTGACCTCCTGCTCACTTCCCAGGAACAGCATTTGTGCAGGCTCCTGTCCATCATGCACCCAATGAGCTCTGAGACCAACACAGAAGAATGAAAAGGCTGTGAGGGGACAAGCTGCCAGGAGAGCTTTGCCCCTCAAGAACTGAAATTCAGAGGAATCGCACACACGCATGGAGCGTGAGCAGACACATGGTGTTCAGGTGTCTGCTGCATTAAACCCCAACACCATGCCACAAAAGGAAGCAAAAGACACATCATCTCAACATCAAGGCTTCCACTCCAGTCTTCTAAAGCGCTCTCTGGAGCTACGGACACTATCACACTCCCTGTACCACATAGTGTAGACACAGAACTAGGCTGGAAAGTCCTGATGACAATACGGCTAGTTCAGTATCTAAATGAAAGGACAGCAGAAAGGGGGTCCAACAGACAACTCCAACATTGTCATGTCCTGCTAGGACAGCCAAAGAAAGAAACCTCATTTATAAAAATATGAGAAAGACAGGAAGCTCAGAAAGGCAGCGTGTCCTTTAGAAGACAAGACTAGAAGCAGAAAAAATGTATTTAATTGGACCACTGATCTAAAATCTACTATGATCTCCATAAAAGATGTTTCAGTATTCTTTTGTTTTTGAAATAAATCAAGCTGGCAAAGCCAGAGAACTGCAGAAAAATATATGACAGGCTATCAGACTAAATATTCTACAAGGTAACATTACTATCATCACAAAGAAAGGGTCTTTCCATTCCCGGATGTGAACAGAATATCATATTTAATAAAACAGAGGAGAGAAATATATGGATGCAGGTAGGACTGGTTCAGTTCTAGTAGCTCTGCTCAAAAAATGCAGGAAGGGCAGATTAAAAAAAAAAATCAGAACTTTACTAAAACTGGCTGCAAAATGAGCTGGATCTTCTTCACCCAAAAAGACAACAGAAAAAAAAATATATAATACTTTAAATACCTACAAGATTACAAAGAAAGTTTTCAACTCTCCTCTGTCTGAGGATTAAAAGAAGAAAACTAAAATTTTAAATAGAGTGAAGATCCAGAATCATAAGAAAATTCTTGAAATTCAAGATAGTTATGTTAGAACAGATGTCAAGGGGGATGGCAGAACATCCTTTTCTTTCCACACTGTTACAAATTTTTTAATATCTAACAACTTAACTGAATTTAATTCTTTAAGCAAAGGTTATAGATGAACTGCCTGTTCTACGATTTGTCATGTACACGGAGACATAGGTGGCAATTCCATTGCAGTTGAAATGAAGAAGGTATGAAACATCTACAAGATTATGGCCTATGTACTTACCAATGGTAACTTTGCCTTGCCATCTTTGATAAACTCTTTTGCATGCTCATAATCATCAGGTTTATCAGAAGCAAGTCTGGAATCATCAGATGTAGAATATGGCTAGAGAAAATACAAAAAACAAGAAAAAAATATTAATTAGGTAGTATGATGCACTAATCACACTAGTCAAGGGTTTGTGACAGTATGGCCCAAAACGGAGGTCAGTAATTATTAGGAGTATCTTAAAATTTGCATTCCTCCTTTAAGGCACCTGTCGGGTCAGGCCTGATATTTGCTACTTCCCAGAAAATCTAACACCCAGAATTTATAAATTAACTTTTATCCACTTACATGTCTGAAACAGGACAGACAGAATAACCTATAAAAATTATGCTCCATGTACAGCTCATTACAAACATGATCTAGATATACCCTCTTTCAGAACAACATCCAAACAAGCCAGCAACTGAAGAGAACTACTGAGAACAGAGCAGCTATATTATTTCAAGCAGAATGCTTAAAATGCCTGAATGACACACAGGAGCTATAAACAGAAGCATACATCTGATTCTTCAAAACTAATACATACTTATTAAAGATCCCTGTTACTGCAAAATGCTCTGTACTCAGCAGTGCTGTCCTCAGTTTTATGCGGCTACTAATTAAGACAACTCTCACTGTTCTAAGATGCTGATATGTAAGATGGTGTTTCACCATGCTACTGGAAATATGAGCACCGTCCCTTTTTGAGTCAAGAAGGGCAGTAGAGTCCACTCGTAGCCCATGTCACTAAGCTTAATGTGTCACCACATACTCAACTAGATAGCCTTGTGCTGAAAAATTCTACCATTTGAGGCAAAACAGAAGCATATGTAACCGTGATTAAAAACAAAGCCCCAGAGATAGCACTGAAAAACTCCTCTAAAGCTGCTAAAGTTATCCAAGATAACAGCTGGAGGATAAAAGGCAAAAACACTGGACAAAAACTGTAAGCCCAACTCCAGTTAAGTATCATTTTCTCCTGTAAACACAGCCTTCCTTTTATTCGTACAAAGATTACTTTCTGACTCTTAATCAGCACTTTTTGAACAAAGATCCAGCTTTCAGCCTCTCTGCTGTGGAAGAAATTGATTACAGTTCCCGCTGTGTGACACCAGGCGTGATTCCTGTGTTTCTACGTAAAATAAGAAACAAACATTGACCACACCTGGTCAAATAACACCAACATGCTTCTGCTTGCTTCTTAATAAAAATTAAGTCTTGCTTCAAAATTGCAAATTTAGCTATAGAATTGAATTGCTGTACCAGGTGCAGACACAAAAGTCAGTGAAGAAGGAATGGTAGGAAGTGCTCCAGGCACTGGAGCAGAAATTCTCTTGCAGCCTAGGGAGAAGACCATGGTGAAACAGGTTGTCCCCCTGCGGACCACTGAGGACCACATCAGAGCAGATATCCACACTATAGACGGTGAGGACCCCAAGCCAAAGCAAGGTGGATAAACCCCTGAAAGAAGCTGCAGCCTGTGTAGAGCTCATGCTCCTGACAGGAACTGCAGCCCATGAAGAGGAGCCCACGCTAGAGCAATTTGTTCCTGAAGTACTACACCCCACGGAATGGACCAGTGCTGGAGCAGTTCTTCAAGAACTGCAGCCTGTGGGAGGGACCCATGCTGGAGCAGAGGCGGAAAGAGCAGCTGAGAGGAGCTGTTTGTAACGATCACAGTCCCCAACCCCACAAGCCACTCTGTCAAGGGAAGAAGGTAAGGGAGTCAGGAATGAAGGTGAGCCTGGGAAGAAAGGGCTGAGAGGCTGAGACAAGGGAAGGCATTTTTAGTTTTGCCTTTGTTTGTGGCAATAAACTAAAATAATCTTCCCTAAGTCAAGCCTGTTTTGCCCATGATGGTAACTGGTAAGCAATCTCCCTGCCTTTATCTTAACCCATAAGCTTTTTTTGTCTTATTTTCTCCACACACACACACCAAGTCCAGTTGAGGAGGGGAAAGTGAGAGAGCAGCTGGGTGGGCTCTGGTAGCCAGCCAAAGTTAACTGACCACAATCATGCTTTCAGCAACAGGAGTTTAGTTCTTCTGTTGGCAGTCCTTAGTTAATTGCACAATGTTCACAAGAGTAATTTCAGTTATTGCACAAATAATTAACAAGATGTAAAATACTATTTAAAAGAAAAAATGTTAACTCTGCATTTACCTCCAAAGCCTGCATTCTCCTTAACAGCATCTTATGCTCCTCATTCTTGACTTTTTCTTCATAGAATTCCCGAAACGTCATTTTGTAGACTAGCTTCATACCATGCTTCTTTGCCATTCTGTCAAAATAATATGATTAATTAGGGAAACCACAAAAATTACTGTAGCTTTATTTTCAAAGAAACAGTTTTAAGCCACAGTGACATCTTATGGTATTCACTAGAATTACAATCATTCTAAAATTTATCTTTCGGTAAACACATTTAGATGAAAAAAAAAATGCATTACCACCACAAACTGTACCTTTTTTGAATTATGACAATAAAAATCTACACATAAGTGATTATAAACATTTCAACAGAAAAATGTGTCTTCTCCTAGCACTCAAGTTACTAATCATGAAATGCGTGTTCATTACTTCATGAAATGAAGTGCGTGAAAATATACAGATTTGAAGGGAAAACTCCACATACTGAATTTGAATGGCCAGGGTGGAGAATATGGAAACATTTGTCTGTACCTCACAGGACAACAGGCTGGTAATGGTATATCTGAATTCAAGCAGAGGTAATAGCAAAATACACACTCAAAGAAGATTTACAGAAAGGAAAAGTTAGCCTTAGGGGAAAAAAAAAAAAAAAAAAAAATCAATGAACATCCAAAAAAAAGGTTGGATAAGATAAGAGGCACCATAAAGAAGAGGATACACAAGAGGCTGGAGCACTTAAGAAAGGTAGAATAAAACCCCAGAAATATAAGGTTAAAGAAGGAAGATTTGACAGCACTAAACGTATACTTACAGATGACATCAGATACTGAAATTCCTATGCAAGACCTAGTACCTGACCAGAGCACCTTCAGCTGTGTACAACAGACACATACCAGATTACAGTCTCAGACAGAAATGCAAGAAATGTCTTCATTTAGAGAGACAAAAAAAAAAAAAAAAAAACAAGGAACTGAAACTGTAACAAGAAAGACAAAGTTTTCTGTTGCGCAATAAAACACTGCTCTCATTATATAATGAATTCAAAATTTAACTTACTCTTCCAGTAATGGAAAATAAACCAAGAATTCAGGGACATCAACCACTTCTTCTAAGTGGAAATCATATTTGCAGCCAAACAAGGGATATTCTCCCTTCTTCTCAAATTTTACACTGTATACGTCATTCCCAAATGAATTTGTTTCTGAAGCTTCTAGCCGTTTTCTATAAAAAGAGATATAAACAAATGGTAATTGACAGACCGACTTTTCATTTTACAGAGTAAACAATGCCTAAGAGACCTGAAACTGCTTCATCCCAGTATTACAGCGTCCAGGATTCAATGTACTTTCCCACACACCGAATCCATTAAGGCAATGAAAATGAAATGAAGCAAAGAGGCATGCCAAGTTTTAAAAGTTCATCATTTCTCTACAATATACCAAGGACTACATGGACCTAGAAAATTAATTTTCAGACCAGGCATATTCTACAGGGACAAGACAGGCTTCTTGGAACTACCACAGCAAATTCTTACAGTTACTCTCCAGGCTGTGGATATTTAGCCACTATTTAAATCACTACCAAAGGTTTACCTATGAAGATCCATACTCACTCCAGAAGAGCCATGGGTACAAGAGACAACAGTTAGTACGCATTTACCTGTTTGAGTCAAGTTCATGAGTGGGATTTTCCTGACTAGAATCCAAAACTGTTGCAAAAAAATTGTTTTTGTTTACACAAATGTATCAGAGCACTTGAAGAACAACTATGACTTGACAATGCTTCACAGACTTTTGGAAAGCTAGTAGGATAAAAAAGTACTTACACAAGCTCAAAGCTATTTGGAGTTGTGCCAATGAAATACCCTCCAGGAGAGAGGTTCCCACAAGCATTCTTAAGCATCATGTCAGCCTGCTCATATGTCTCAAATGAGTAATGGTAAACAAATTGACAGCTGCAAATGTCAAAGCGCATATCTGGATCATTGTACTTGGAAGACAGGAGATC
This sequence comes from Anser brachyrhynchus, assembly GCF_964034855.1. Taxonomy (NCBI): domain Eukaryota; kingdom Metazoa; phylum Chordata; class Aves; order Anseriformes; family Anatidae; genus Anser; species Anser brachyrhynchus. The sequence continues at coordinate 105,350,273 of NC_137695.1, forward strand.
CTGAAATGCATTAAAAAGAATAAAAAAGATAAAGAAAACTTGTGGCAAAAGCTACACAAACAAGCATGATTCATTTACATCTTCCAACAAAATACACCACTCCCATAATTCTTTGAAGTCTTTCCACATCCACTCCTTCACAAGTTCAACATGAACAAGCTGAAAAAGGTTAGAGTAAGAAAAAGCCCACAGCTACACTGAAAACTTGTGTTGTCATGATAAAAAAAACAAATTACCACGTCTAAAAATTATTTTCTCCTCATCAACTACGTAACTACACCGAAAGGCCAAAACCCAAGGTTACAGTTACCTGTAAGTTTCCAGAGATATTTTAATGCTGAGGACTTATAACTAGTCACAGTTTAGCTGAAAACCACCATCATAATAAAATTTATCATAAAAAATCATAATAAAATGTACTTTCAGTTTACTAAGTAAACTGAATGTAATGACAACTGTCTGCAATGACAACTGGCATTTCTTTTGCTAAGAAAATACCCATTAAATATATTATTGAGGGGGAAGAGGATTTGTATTAAATATGGCAGCTTACAAGCCAGCCAAGTTGTATTTGCTTGTATTTTCACACATGCACACCTATAATGTAACTACACACTCCTGTCCCCTTAATCCAAGTAACCAGTAACCCTGGAGGACTTGGAACCCTTGAAATGTGTCACGTTAAAGCTTGACACAGTTTGACCCTGTACTCCAGCAGTTCCCAACTTTTCTCTTCAGGTTTCCTTTATACAACACTAGTAGCATCCACAAATACCAGAGGAGCACAGGCCCCAGGGCCCATGATACACATTCTGTACTTAAGATTTCATACTTAACAGTTCTGCCTGAGTTTCTCTTCTCCCCCAGACTCCCCATCCACCTACTCACTCCCAGTCTACAACAGTTCACACCACATTCTGTCAATGTTATGTATGTGGCAAGACAAAAATGGATGCTTCGGATACCCATAGCAATTTTATCTGTTTGCTACTCCTCTGTAATTTTACAAAGGGAGACACAGGAAACCAGTATGCAGAGGTCCAGGGGAGGAACTAGGCCAGCTGGAAGAGGGAGATTTTGCATTATATATAACACTAAGGATAGATATGAACTTTCAGGGAGATGGACTTCTGTATGCGTGGACAGAGAGAACAGAACGTGCAACAGGCAGTACATGTGCATGCAAGACCTAACTGTGATAACAATGTGAAAATATCCCTTTCTTTCCAGGCCAAGGCTGTCTCCTCTACTCCATGACTAATTTTGAGCAAAGAGAGATGACTTGGAAGCATGCAACAGACTGTATTCCTCAGAAAAAAAGGGTGGCAACCAAGAATTCAAGCCACCAACCCTTCCTGCAGGTCTAGGTAGAACAGGTTCAGGCTTTCCACAAATACACTGGAACCAGCTGGGCTCTGTCCCTCAGCCTGTGTCAGCAGGGCACACTCAGCCTTCATTTCCAGGGAGCGAAAGCAGTGCTGTGCACAAGACTGTTTCCTAAACCACAGCAATGTATTCCACATCACCTCCATGCCATCTAAAAAATCCGCACCATCACAGACATTTTGAAGATTAATATTATGGCAATTAAAATGCTACTAGAAAAAAAATACTGGAATAAAGAAAATTTATGTGTTAAATCACAAAATGTCCCTTATTCATTCCAGCATCAAAACACATTCACCAAGACAGTTTTCAAAGTCCCATACTGGATCCCAGAACTGCAGAAATAAGTATTAATTCCCTTTCCCTTGTCAAATGTAAGAAATCAAAATCATCACATTTATTACCTGAGAAAGGCATTCAAGCTTCAAAAACGTTACACTGTAAAGCAGTAATCAAATGCATTTAACTAAATTTCATGCGACGTTTCAGTAACCTGTGCAGTTGATTATCCTGATAGTACAACAACCTGATCTTAAAAATATACAACATCCCCTAGATATTACAGCACTACCATCACCTCCTATATTTGCTTAACAAAAGAATGTAACATCTCTAAAGTATTGTAAAGCCTAAAAACTGTACCTTGGTACTATCTGCTTGTATAAATTCTGCATCAAAAATACGTTCATTATAGCGACATCGAGCTTTCATGTCTTCATAACGTTGCTTGCACTGTTGCACAGAAATATCAGCAATATCTATAGAGAGATTAAGAAAAAATTTAAAAAGAAAAAGGATGAATGTGTAAACTTCAGACAAGAAAACAGGAACAATTACTGGAGCACTTCAAACCTGTTAGGCCAGGAATAAAAGTTGATCTACAGTTACACTCTGATGTGAAGTTTTGTTTCCAACTTGTAGAGAAAGAATTTAGTTTTCAGAAAGCGTTTGGGATTATAATACAACTCTTGATCATTTTCTGCCTTTACTTCAGACAAAAGTTGTAAGCTGAAGATTTTAGAAAGCTGCCATCCTCATAAGTTCAAAGAAAGCCTCCAAAATTTCATGTAATGGATACAAAGTGATTGATACAAAGTGCTGTTAGCATTAATTGTCTAGCTTCAATTAGCTAAGAGTGCAGCTCCAAGGGGGGTTTTCAAACAGTAATGAAAGCTCTTCATCTTCTTACAAACATACAAGATGTTGAAATGCAATGATTTGTGATATACGCTCATGTTTCATCATGGGAATTTTTCTTTTTAAGGCTATTACTCTCACAGGCAGAGCTTCACTGAATAATGACACGTCGGACAAATTTTAAAACTAATAACGCACAATTTATAGCTTACATAAGGGCTCTGTAAGCAAATTCATTACCTGTATTTGAAGGCTGACAACTGAAAAAGAAAGGCAACAAAGACCTGGAAAGTACCAAAATACCTAGAATAATTCCCACTAAAGGAATTCTATTAAATGTTATTATCTATTAAATTTGAAATTAAGCAACACTTCCTCTGATTATACTTGGAATGATTCTGGGGAGAAGGGAAGATGATATCTTCTTTCCAATACCTATGCAAACTACTTAAACAAAAGACTTTTTAAGCAGCTTTCAGCTCTTCCCCTTTCTGAGTCTGAAAATCTTTAGCTGACTGTAATATCTGAGTTTTTGTCACAACATCATGTTGTTTGTTCGTTTTTTTAAATGCAACTCTTACATGTGTATTCTCAGAACAGTTAAAAATACTACAGAAGATTAGACATGGGAGAAAAGACAAAATATATCAAGTCAGTCTTTTCCCCAGTGCTACATTTTACCTAAGACAATCTGTGATAATATGGTATCTCTTTACTGCTACTAGCTTTTATTTAAGAGTTGAACTGAGAGCTCATTACACAGAATATTAACGGTTCTGGTATTTATGCTGGCAATCAAATAGATGTCTTCAAGTTAAAAGACAAAAAAAAAACAAACACCTTTTTGACAGAAGGTGCATCACTGCACTCTTGGGCATACTAACAGAAAAGGAAACAGTACAAGACTAGAGATGTGCTTTTTTTTCCCCCATAATAGTGGTGTACTTTCCCTGGAAAGTTACTGTATCTTCTTACCAGTACAGACAATTTTTTTAATTCTGCCTTTTTTCCATTTCAGTAAGTCTCCACCTTTGCCACATCCCAGATCCAAAACAGTTATGTCACTCTTTTTCCGTCGTACCCTGTCTATAAATTCACCTAGAAAAATAAGAGAGAGAATGCTTATACAGGTCACTGTAATTCACTTTTATTATACAAGATCCATAGAGGACCAAAACGATTTAAGGACTTTACAACATCCAAGAACTTACTTTGCCTACAAGTCTTGTTAACTTTTTACAGTCTTAAATCTCTTTTTCTAGAAACCACTAGTGATGAAAGCAACAACCACAAATTTTAAAGATTATGGAAAAGATAATTAATATTTTCTGTATTTGACGTGCTTTGCCTGTGACTGGAGCACTGCACTGCTTCCCTGGCAGACAAAGGCAAAACTGCTCCTTGCTAAACAACCACCCCACGTGTGAGGACGGAACAGGGCTCCCTTTCATTACCATTAAAATGGAGGCAGATGTTATTTTTAAGTATGTGAAAGCCAGAAGATTAAAAGCCAATTAAATGTACCACCCATAACTTTTTCTTGCAGTCACATTACAAACGCGTAATGTTCTCCCCTCAGCCTTTCCTAGGCCTTGCAATAACACTAGCTACTTATTTGCTGTCTTTTCACGCAACATATATTGATTTTGTTTTCTTTCCCATCTCCACTCTGTCTAGATTATTCTGGTGGTGACTGATGTTGGCATATTACACAAAACATATCAACATGCTAGCCACTTCTTTTCACAGTAAGAGAGAAGAAATATGTTTTGGTACAACTGCTGCAACACCACGCTAATGAAATTGATCACGACTGAAAGGCTTGAACACAGGTTTTAGGAACAGCTTTATATAAAATATTGCTTTTAACTGCTCTAATAAAACCCAACAAAGAGCAGGATGCTAAGACAAATGGTGACAACATATCCTGGCATACCTCACTCTCCATGAATTTGTGGTGTTCTACTGACAATTATTTTATTTGTTTGAAGACAGAATAGTTTTGTTTACTCACTTTGGAATTAATTTGTAGCCTTCTATATAAGAAGCTGCTGCTTCTTAAAAATTACTTCCTCTAGTTTTTCATCTTTTTAAACTATTATGTCTAATACAGAAAATATCTGTTTTACATGTTCAAGTTTTCTGCAAAATTGCTTCATGTAGACCTAAGAACAGACTACTTCAAGAATAGTTTAGAAATTGAGATAGATTTAAATAACATGAAAAGCTCAATGTAACAAGAACAAGAACAGATTCTTTATGATTCAAAGTTGTCCCTTTCTCTTTTAAAATGGCATGAAGAAGAACGATTACCAGTACGAACTTTTTCTAGTTTTCAGGTCAATTGACCCTTAAAACTTCAGCATTTATTTCCCACTCCAACAATATAAAACGCTACCATAAGGATTCAAAATAAAAATATAGATAAAAATAGACATTTTACTACTAGAAAATCTAGAAAATTTTACTACTAGAAAATCTTACTGTATTAACAGACAAAGTTCAATAATAAACATCAGAGAGCAGAAAAGGCACATTTTGAAACAAAAATAAGTTACATTTTATTAAAGGCAAAGCAATCAATTAAGGAAACTCACCAATGAGGACGCTCTTTGTCCAATTATTAAAGTTTCTGAGGTAGAATATGCGACTCTGGCTGCGTTTTTCCAATCCAACCTCTTGAAGCTCATTATAATGTGCAGCTACAGCTTGCCCATGGCCTGTCTCACTCTGTAGAAACGAGGGAAGGAATAGTCTAAAGCAGCAAATTCTTTGTATTATTTTCTCATTTAATCAAGAGATGTGTCCACTTAAGAGATTTAAGAAAGGAAACAAGCTACACTGGTCACGATCATTATGGGGAAATGTTTTTGTATATATATCTGGCCTGAAACTGACATCAGTACTTCTATCACTGGAGAGTCAACTGCCTCAAAAATTTAATTCCGTTTTCAGTTGGCCCACGTAACTTCTGATGGATGACGTCCAGCATCTTTGCTTACATTTTCTCAAAGAATCAGTTTCATTCCCTTTAAATCAGGGACTGAAAATGAAAATGTTCCTTCTCTCTGAGTATTATTTCACATATAAGGTTCTTAGAAAATCCTGGTTCAGAAATTCAGTGTTTGCTGTTAACAGAAGCGTATAAACTGCCAATTTAACCAAAATGCTGACTAGCTGATTTTGCGCAAAGCTGTCAGTGGTAACTACCACAGCTTTGAACAAACCAAGGTAAGGGAAAGAGAATAATGACTTGATGACAGTACCCCATTTAATATTTATCAGCAGTCCATAGAAATGCCTGTTTTAGCCTTAAATATAATTAGTCCAAAATAGGAAGCCCGATACGATACTGAAAAGTACTCTGTAACTAGATATTATGCTCCTAACATTTCTTAACCTTGAAAACAATCTCCATTTGTATACATAACATGTAAAAAAATAATTATAAATAAAATGCAAAGTAACAGAACACAAATTCTGCAAAACAAAACTGTTTAACAGTACAAACGAGACTGAAGGATTCTCAGTCAGAACCCACAAACATGCCACAAAATTCCAGCCACCGTGAATTTACATTGCAATTAAAAGCAATCCCAATAGTAATCCACTAAAAAAAGTCAATGCCCAAACACCTTATCATTGAAATACCAGGCGCTCAGGAGAAAAGGTCTGACTGACTTTAATATGGTACATTTGTTCTTCAACGTTTCATAGAATTTTGGTAACCTTGAGCACGTACACAGCCTTACTTGTCTGGAATACTTATAACCCCATCACCTGTTTATTACCTCACTCAGCTCACCGAGACTAACAAATATTTTGACCCTTTCTAGTCTTTTTCACGGTAAGCACAGATGGTCCCCTGACAGCCACTGAAGGTGACTTAAACTAGAAAGGCTGACTTTGACAAGTGAGGGAAACACATTCACACAATCCATTAAGGCACCCCAGCTGCTGCAACCACTGTTAGTAACAGCCATCAGCAGTAGCATCTAGATTGCTGGCAGCTGCTTTCAGTCTAATCTGAAAGAGTCTAACCTCTTCATACCCTTAGGCTATGCAATAACAGCATATTCCTTGCCCTTCTAAGCCTGATCCCAAAATTACTTTAGCAAAAGGACAAAAGGGTTAGTAGTGTTTCTGCCACGACAAAGGGTATTAATTTTTCCAGACTGCTTAGATTACCGTTCAGATACGAACACAGAAACAAAGCATTAGGTCAAAAACATTTTCAAATTATACGTAAGTATTGCAAAAGGTCAAAAGTAGACTGGATCAGAACTACAGCATCAGTTTCTATAAGCGCATATATGATAAGGGGCAGTGTCTTATAAAACATCACTTTGCCTTGTCACCCTCCCAGGTAAAAGGAGGAATATTTTCTGCTGCTCTTACGGTACTCACTGATTTCTTCGGAGGCTCCCCCTCCTGCTCCTCCAGCTTCCTTTTCGTTCCGCCCTCCTGCTGCTCGCTGCCGGCGGGGCGCGCTGTGCCGGAGCTGCCGCCCTCCGCATCGCCACGGGGCTGCTCCCCGTCCTTTCCCTCCGCCGCGGCGGGGTCGGCCATCCCTCACGCGGGGGTAGAGCCCTCACGGCCGGCCGCTCACGCCAGGGAGCTGCGGGGAACGAGAGACCCCCCGCAGCCGTTGGCGCGCGGCGGCCGCCATTTTACGGGGCAGCGCCCGGGGGCAACGGCATCAACGGCGCCACGGCGAGGCCCCGCCCCCAAGCCCAGAGGCCCCGCCCGCTCCGTCGTGGCCCCGCCCCCAGCTGCCCGCCACCTCCCCTGGCTCTCCCCCGCCCCCCCCCCCCGCCGCCAGCCTGTGCCGTTGCCCCGCTCCCCCCCCCGCTCGCCGCCGTGCTGCCGCGGGCGAGGAGGGGGGAGGCGGCGCGGCGCTCACCCCGCCGGGCGCTCCGCCATCCCGTTTGCGGAAGAGGCCCCCTCCGCCGCGGCGTCACGTCCGGGGAACGGGGAGGGCTTTCCAGCGGCACTGCGCATGCGTGCTGCGTTGGGGGGGAACAGGACTACGACTCCCAGCAGGCTTCGCGCGGAGGGGGGGCTGCCGCGCCTGCGCAGTGGCCCCGCCGCCTGCCCTCAAGGTGATGGTGGGGACGGGCGGTGCTGCACGTTGCCCTGACGCGCGCGGGGGGGGGGGGGGGGGGGGGCGGGGGCGGGGGCGGGGAACGGCGCGTGCGGCTGGGGCCGTTGGTGGCCGTTGGTGGCCGTTGGTCAGCCGCCGCCCGGAGCGGCGACGGGGCCGGGCCTGAGGTGGAGGAAGAGCGGCGGCGGCTCGGCCGTGAGGTACCCGCTCGGTGCGGCCGGGGCGGGTGGGCTGCCCCCGGGTGCGGGCGCCTCGCGGGGTACGGGCAGGGAGGGAGGTAGGGCCCGGCCGCTGGGGGCGGGGGGAAGCGGCACGTCCCGCGGGTGCCATCGTGGGGCCCCCTGCCGCCCTCAGGGTAGCTGCTCGCGGGCAGAGCCGTGTTTACGATCTCGAGGCTTCAGCCTTTTCTCCTTACGCGTTTTTTTGGGGGCTTGCTGTGGGGGCCTCGGGATCCCCAGGAGGCACTGGCTAGCTGAACAAGGCAGGACGGTTTTGGTAACCCTGCTTGGAGTTCTGGTTCTTGTTGGTAATCTGCTTCTGGTAATTAACCATGAGAGCTATCCAAGTCAGAGGACTCTGACAACGCTGTTGCATCAGGAGAGACTGCTTTTAATTTCAAATCAAGTATAGATGTGTGTCAGATAATGCAGCCTACACGTTTCACCTCATTTATGTCCACTTCCAAAATACTTTCTGCAAGCTGGCCCAAGGGAGGAAGCACGAGTTTGGACAGCAGCACGCAAAGTGCCCCAGAAGCCTGCACCAAACCTAATTCTTAAGCAGACTGCAACTTACTGCTCCTCAGCTTATCTAAACCCCAAGAGGCTTCTACTGTTACAAGTATAAACTTAACGATTTGCCAAAGTTATGCTGCTTGAGGGAGAGATGGGGAGCAAGTTCCAAATTTGGAATCTGAGTTGCCGCCTGTGCACTAGGTTATTTGACTTGCAGCTGCTTCTGTGTGGGAAATGTATGCACAGAGGATAATGTGTCCCCACCATCCATCTCCTGTGGTGCTGACAGCAGGTGTTTATCTCCTTTTACTGTTCAAAGGCTGCTTGAGGTAAAAGGGGTGTGAGTGGCCTCTGCGGCAGCGTTGTGGAATTGCACTCGCTGCTTGAGAAGCGTTGCCATCAGGGAGAAAAAAAATCATTGGATGGTTTGGGTAGGTGGATATCAGATGGCCTGCACATGGCAAAAACGAGTAGGCAAATTCAGACTCTGAGCATGTAAGGAATGTAAGATAAAAAAGATTTGTTTAGCGTGACTTTCTACACGTCTACTTCACAGACTGTAGCAGCTGATAAGAAAAGATTTTATCTGATTTTTGTATTTAGAAGGATCCATGTAATTCTGCTGTTGTAGGTGATCTCCAGACAAGCCACTCCAGCTCTGCATGTATGCTTATAGACATCACTAAGGAACTGAATCGGTCTGTTTTTGTAAGGCAGGGAGTTACTGCTGTCCCCTTATCTCAGATAACAGGCCTTAGCTTGCATCTCAACAGGTTTTTTGGACCTCTATGGAGTTTTGACTTCAATATTGGCTTTAAAGATAAGGACACAACTAACACAATGGCAAAAGCAGAAAGTACTGATTTTAAAAATGACTGTAAAACTGGTAGTTGAATCCATAACATTCCTTGTAATCAGTTTTGCAGCTTGGGAATAAGATCCAACATAGTTATTGTTGGCGCTGATACGCTATAAACCCAGATTGTTGAAGCTGAACATACTTTGAAAATTAGGCACTGAAGTAAATTCAACATCAGCAAGATTTCAGGAGTAAAAATGGAATAAAACTACTGAAATAACTGAGGTTTGGGCCTAACATATGATTGAAATCTTCAGGGACAGGAGGAATGCTTAAGAACTTGGTAGGGTGTGGCAGTTTTTGTTGGTGAAATTTCAGAAATAAGGCTTACATTCAGTATTTTCCGGCACAGTGAAACCAGTCCTTCCACTGAACCACCCTCTGTCTTCTTAGGAAGGTTCTTGGAAAGATTGGTGCAAGTGAGAAAGTGGTGTGAAAGAGTGATCTGACCCTTTAAGAAAATAGTTAAGGGTCATTTAAATGGAGTTTTATTTTAAAAATACAATCGTAAATGTAGTTTTAATGATTTTTAACTGAAATATAACTTCCTGTTCTTAACAAAGTTTTATTACTCTAAGGACAGGGACATAGAAGAAAAATCTTGTTTTTTGGGGGGTAAGCTATCACGATCTAAAATTTTAAAATGAAAAAGAAAACTGTTGTAACCTGAGCAGTATTCCTTTTTTATTGTTTTTTAATGTTGCCACACTATACCATCCGACTCAAGTCAAGGAATCTACCAGAGGTACTCTGTAGCCTTTTAGGAATCCCTGGCCATGAATGAGGTCAATCCTTGATCTAAAGTGCTTGAACCAAGTCGTTACCTATCAGAATACCAAGTTAAAATCCTTATGCTATGCTGCAATGGTACCTTCCCAAATTCTGCTGATCTTGACGATACCAGTACATTGAGTGCAACAAGCTTTGTTCTTACTAAGGCAAATATATTGCTTCAAACTGTCAGGAGAATTGTGGTTTAATGAGGTCTTAGTAAATCAGAGTTGGTGCATCTGATTTTGTCAGTCCTCCAACCTTTTTTCTGTCTCAGTAAGTAAGCAGTTGAGGACAGAATTAATTTCTCCTTTAACACACGGGATGTTACCCTGCTTGGTGTTTAGACTCTTCTGCAGTACAAATGGTAATGATTTCAGTTCTCATGGACTTCATATTTCCTCTGAGCTGCTCAAATCTTTTCCACCCCAGTGTCTTCTGCCACTCGGTTCTCCTCGCGTCACCTTCAAACTAGGTACACATTGTACGATTCATCAAAAAATGGCATTTCTATTTCAAGACATGACACTGCTCCTTCTAAACAAAGATATCTGAATGGTAAAACTAGGTCTTGTTCCATTTGCGTGCATCAGAAAATGAAAGTGCCAGTTAGCTGGGCTGCAAATTTTAATCCCAGGCCTCTGCTATTTGATCTTGTCCAAAAACTGACCTTGGCCATGTGTAGCAGTTGTTACATAAACAAAACAAGAAGTTGCATGGCTGTGATCCTCTGCAGTTCTCCAGAACTCAAGCAGCCTGTCCTTGCAAAGAGGGATGGGCGAAGAAATGAAGGCTATACAGTCAAATGTTCATGAACAAATTATAAAACACAGCAGTAGGTTTTCAGGTGCATGGACTTTGCTGATTCTTAATAGAAATGTGTGAGTGGCTTTACAGCAGTCTGGTAAGTTTCTTCCCAAAGTGACTGATAGAACTGTTGAATAGAGTGTGTGAAGACACTTACCTTGTAACTGTGATGGTAGTGCTTAGCTCCAGCATGTGCCAGCCAGTTAAGTAATTGCTCTTAATATTTTGTGGATTTAAAAGCTGATTTGCTGATGTTAAAATTAGATAACATCTTTTTCTTCCTACTGTCTCGAGCTATGCTTTCTGAAGGAGGGATGTTTCTGTACCGAAACACAGGCCTTGGGCCTTGTTGGTCACATCTCATAAAACACAGCATGCTTTCACAGGTTGTGATCCTAGGATTCTTCTCTTGCTGCTCTATGTAAAGCATTCCAAGATAGATATCTTTGGTGACGTGCGTGTTACTTTGATCTGCTCGTAAAGATGAGAGCGGGTGATACACGCCTGGGAAAATTAACTTGCTTGCTATTACTTCCCTTGAATGACACATTAGCAAATTTACTTAGGATATCTTCCAAAAATATTTTAATCCTGTCATGAATATTTACAGAGAACTCATAAAAATGAAAGTACAGAGAACTCATAAATAAACTCTTTAATCTGCTGTGTCAGTAGGTTTACAGCTCTGCTCAGCTTGTGCTGCCCCAGTTTCTAATTAACAAGGCACGTGAAGGTATTGGACAACAGAAGTAGGTATGATGTGGGATAGAGCAACTTTAATTTTTAGCATGATTTCCTCAGAAATGAAGCATATGTGCTGGAATTAGGGAAGAATGAACAGGCAGGTAACACTAACTAGCTTTGAGAGTGGTAGCGCTCAGAAGTAGTAAGCTTTGAGATGCTTTATGAAAGCAGATGATTTGATGCTTCTGAAAAATCGCTACAACTTAAATTTAATCTTTAGCAACCACCAGAATACGTGTGAGAGAGATGTAATGAATGCCCTAACCACAGAAGGATCTTCAGCTGAATTTTATCAGTCTTTTGAACACCAGCAAACTTAACTTTGTGACAAAACTACCTAGGAATTCAGTTTTCCTTACGTCTGTGGCTTACAAATTCTCTCTGTCAGTAAGGACGGAAGTAAGACTGTACATCCATGTTTCTTTCTTGCCTCAAAGTATTGCAACAGCTACTGGAAGGACAAGAGCAAGTTGTGTTCTGTGATTAAAAGATGTGTTTTAGATGCAGCGTATTCTGACTGGAAGATCTTTTCTACTGTGTTTTTTTTCCGAAGGAACAGTAGGCCTTGTAGTGGGTCAGTAAAGAATTTGTGAATCCACAGAGCTCCACATTGTGGGTTTCCTATTAACTGTCCGGCACTTAGGGAGGTATCTCATGGTTTGCCTTCTAGTGCTAGGCTCTGTACACTGTCAGAAGTCTGCTGTGTCTTCCTGAGATGTCTTGACCTGTGATTGATCGTGAAATTTGGGCGTTTGGGTAGATGACATTCAGGAGTAGGTCCTGAAGACTATGTTCGTGGTTTGCTTTAAAGTAGATCTCAAGGACTGTTGGTAGAAAGTGGTCTTCTCACAATGGATGTGTTTTTACTATTTAAATTGAGTTGTCTAAAAAGTTGGAAAATTAAAACAATCAAGTTACTTTTTTTTCCTGTGGTTAATGATGTAATTTATGTTAACACATGAAATTTTATCCTCCTGGTTTATAAGTTTTATTTCTAAATATAAAGGTTGACAGAAAAATGGCTTCCTAATTTTTACAATGACATTACCACCTGCCTTTCCCACACAGCAGGCAGTACATGTTTTTCCCTTAATAATGTTTTTTCCTTAGGACTCATGTCCTGGCAGTGCGTGAAAGTGAAAGTGTGAAAACAGAAAGGAACTCTGCCAGAGGTTGGTTGCTTCTTCTGAGTATGCCAAGGGCGATTCCTTGGACTGAGCATTATTTGGCTTCTGATACTGAAGTCCCATCAGAGCTCCTTCTGGTGTGAAGTCACCGCTCTGTGAGTCTGCTCCTTCAGACGCTCTCGGATGGTGCCGTTTTGCTGGTTGCATGGCCAGCAACGTTATCGATCCTGCCCTCTAAGCAAAAGGTGCTGCTGAAGGCAATGAACTGAGTGGTGGGCAAAGAAATCTTAACGGCTCAGCTGTCAAAACCTTAACAAAAGTAATACTGCTACTCCTAAGAACAGGTCACGCTTGTTTGGAGAGCTGTGGGGAATAGCATTTACCAAAAATTAGACAAAGAATGTGGTTTTGAACATCTGTCTGTTTAGTAAATGTTATGATCAGCCTCTTCACGTGTAATTTTTCAAGATTTTCTGATTGATACTACACATATTTCCCCATATGGAGAAGTTTGAATCCACAACAGAGAATTCAACACTTGGAATATTTAGAAAAGATTTATACTGGAAGCAAATGTCTGCCAACAACAATTCTGCTGAAAGATGATCGTTCGGTATTTTTTGCTGGGGAAAAAAGTGACATCTTTTCAGTGTTTGAACATGTGAAATAAATTCAGTGAAAGAATAAAAGAAAACCTTGAACCTAATGTTTCTTTCCACTGTGGATTGATTCTGTTCCTGTTGAAGTCTTTGGGGGGCTGGGGACTGGAGGATGAGAGGATTGGTTTGGGGTATTTTGTTCACTTTTGATTTGGGCCTTGCCTGTATTGTTCTTAATTGTAAGGCTTCTGGGCTTCTCCTGGAGCATGCTCTCTGGAAGTCTTTACTCACTTTTAGTGAGTTTGGTGGAGGATGCTGTTTTCGTTGATTTGTAGTATTCTAAATGCAGGTTATGTTAGCTAACAATTTACAACAAAATTAAATAACAATTTAATTACAGCTGGTACTGTTGACTACAGTTGGGATGTACAGTGAGATGAGACCTGTGAAGACCTGAGGTGGCAAAAATGGCGTTTATCAAGACCAGGTAGGGAATGGTTTTGGTAGTCATAATGCAGGATGAGAGAGAAGGCTGTACAAAGTTTATGCTAAGATCCAAGTTGCAGCATATTGTTAATAAATGCCTTTTACAATTAGTTAAGAGAAAGTATTTGAATACCCCAGTCATTTGATGTGCTCCGTTCAAAAAGGCCCAACTGTATTTGGACCAGCACCAGTTGTTTTAGTGGAGGTCACAGCATCCCCAGGGTGTTTCCAGTAGTTTCATTAGACCTTTCAGGAGCAGTTGACTACAACTCCCAAGAGCTGTTTAATTTAAAGATCATAATCTAAATTTTATATGTCAAAAGATTGAATCCAAAAATGAGCTTGTCTACTGGAACCCAACTGAGGCATAACAGGAAGTCCTGAGCAAGCTGTAGTTCAGTTTTCTCTGTAATCTTTTGATCATTATTGATGCCTCTGTTAGTGAAGAGAGATGTGCACAGCGGATCTGAACTCTAAAGAGAGGTAACGGACCTTTAGAAAAGAAATGTCAGCCCTGAATGCAGAAATAAACATAGTCATGTTTCTATTGTCTTCCATTAGTTAAAATGTATAGAGAGGACTTTGAGGTGCTCGCTGAGAGATGATGGAGGTGAGGAGTCTGCCAATTAAAGTTGGATGAGATATGGAGAGGGGAGATCCTAAGAGATCCTCAGTGTTTCAGCAAAGTTCTGTGTATTTGTGTTTGAGTCTGACTCCTCGCAAGTTCAGATGTCTTTGTTTTCTGAGGGAATTCAAAGCCATGTGCAAGAAACTGTCCTAACATGAGGTTCACTTACGGGAATTATCTTTTGCAGACCCCTTAGAAACTTCCCACTGCTGAGCACACCTACCCCACACACCTCCACATGGTGGCCCTCCGGTTGAAAACCCTCTGAAAGAAAACCACGAGTGTTTTGAGGGGAATGAACTAATGATACACTGAAAGATTTAAGGATGAAAGGGGCTACTAGGGGTTGCTTGGGAAAGTTGTTTTATTGGATTTATATTGTGATTTTGGTCTTTTGATTAAAGTGAAAGGTCATAACATGAAAGACAAAAGAATAAGCAGACAAGTATGATGTTGCTATTGATCTAGGAAAGTGAGGTTTTCATCCTTTTTAGAACAAATGCAAATGCCTGATTTTAAGTTTAGTTAGCTTCTAAGAGCATAACTTTCTAACTTGCACGTTACAGACATGTCTGCAGAGTGACAAATGGACAAAAGCTCAAATCAGATAGCACTTTAAAAGGCAGGTTTGGGTGGGTTGGCTTTCGGTTTTGTTTTTACATCCAGAAACAACATAGGAGACGATCAAGCAGATTAATACTTGTTGGAAGGAACCAGAGTAGGGAGACCTTTTGTAGTATTAGTACAGGAGCTGTACTTTTGGAAAAAATCAGTAGAGGGCAGAGTGAAACTTAAGAATGAAGGAACCCAGCGTAGATGCTCAGCACTGCTGAGCTGCAAAGTTTTGAACGGGGGAAGTTCTCAGCTCTGAACAGAGTTTAGAGCTGAAACATAGAATAGCTCCAGATATTAAGACAGTTCTGAAGAGCAGAAAGCACTGCACACAACTGAATACTCGTCTAAAAGAATTGGGGAGAGAACATTCACGCTTTTGTTACGCTCAACTGTGTGCAACCTTGAGATCCAATGCTTTTCAGCATACAGGAGAAGAGGGATACCGCTGTCACATTGATGGGGTGCAGATAAGCTGTTAAGCCTCCTGTTTAGCATTCCTGCTCTATAATTCAGCACAGACATTGCATTAGGTTCTCCTGCTTTATTTATGTTCTGAATCCAACGTTCAAAACTTTTATATAAAGCTCTACAAAAATTTTTATTCTGCCTGAAGCTATGTTTTTGCTGTGCTTACCAATACTTAAAGCATCAGAACATGGTAGCAGTGGAGATTGCCATGTATTTAGGGATCTTATGTTAAAGGGTTTATTCTACGTTCTTGACCAAAGTTACTGAAAACTTTACTAAGTTTAAGCAAGAACTACCTTAGTTTAAATAAAAATGAAGGTTAAAAAATTGTTTGCACTTACATTAGTAAGTAGTAGTAATATGATAAGTTTAAAATATACTGCTTAGCTTTTACTAAGTGATGATACAGAGATTAGCCCATTCCGCCTCCATCATGCCTAACTTATTAGGCCAATTTGTCTGTAAGGTTACCCTTGCATTGTGTTTTGATGTGATGACTTTCAGCAAGATTCTAATAAATTTCAGCATGACTCGGTTTGCATTGCTCCCTTTGGCCTAAAACACGGTGTTCAATTTTTCAGGCAGCTCTGAATGGTAGGCAGGGTGAGGCAGCTAGTGATGCCCAAACTTCAAATTATAGCCAAGTAGCTTAGGTTTGAATGAATAACAGATTGTATTAAGGATACTGCAGAAGTAGTAAAAGCTGAAATATGAATTTTAAATGCTTATTCATATACCCTTGAAGTACTTATGCAAAGAATAAAAACTCCCAGTATGCTGTCATTTCCCAGCCATGGGTAGTGACTGCATGCTATGCTGAACCATTTCAGTTATTACGAGGTTTATAGCTACGTTTTATGTTCTGTTTAGAAAAAACAATGATGCTTTACATATATTGCACTATTGTTACAATGATTTCAAAATGTGTCCCCAGCTTTTTAGGCAACCCATACGTTTTAAGTTCAGTAGCTTTTTTTTTTCTTGTTTTATTAGCTTAATGTTTGGCAATGTGCTTTTTTAAATGTTGTCAATAAATTGTTGAACAAATTTAAATGTGAAACAAGTCTTTTTTTATTATATTGCTTATATTTTTTACTCAATATAAAGGTTTTCTTATTAACCTGGCTGTTTGCGTGGGATCTCTGTGCATTTGCTTTTTATGCAACCTGAAAGGTGAACTGGAAAGGATGTCTGACAATGTGGTTTGTCCTTTCCAAATTCTTCTATATATACAACATAGTCCTCAAAGTTTCCATGATTTTTGCACTAAAATTGACAGGAATGTAAATTAATTTTCTGGTTTCAGAGAATGGTGCCTGGGGAGTGGAAAAAGCTCATGGATTTTCAGTGGGAACTCTCCTGTGGTATAATTAATGTTCTGTTTTCAAACACTAACAGAACAAGTGCTTTAAATTCATCCGTATTTACATATTGTGTCCAGAGTGTTTCTTGTGGAACTGAGAAAATAAACCAGGCTAGTCTACTTACATTATACCCTCAATTCCCCCAGATGTTTTCTGACCTCTTTTACAAAAGAGAACTTAGATGGCAAAAGCTTTAGTCTTACATCCAGCCCATTTTCACATTTTGTTTTCTCTAGTAGCTCAAAACTTTTTAATTATAAAAGGGTAACTATTTTTATACAAATTATCCTAATGAAATCTTCATCTGACGTTTTCTCTGACATAACGTCCCTTTCCAAGAGCAGATATCCCCAGCACTCTTTGCTGTACCTGTGTTGGCCTGCTTGTTACTCTTACATTTTCCAATGATCCTGGATCCTTTTTTGCTTAAAATGTTAGCACGTTGCTAAAACCACAGATTCATGGTAGTCACACAGCCCAGCTCTGTGCCACCAAAAGATCCTGAGCTTCTGTTCAGGATCTTGTCCTCAGGAGCAAGTCTAATCTCTACTTTCTAGTAATCACTGACTGGGTTTCAAAGACTTTAGCAGCGCAAATGCAAGAGACAGGATGCTCCTGTAGCACGTCAGTTTTGTGTGAAAGCTGTTCTAAATTATAACAGGAGCATAAAAGTTTCTCAAACAAAGCCTCTGGCACTGTGATGAGGAGCTGAACTGTACGTTTACTCAGGAGGCCACCGGAGCACTCCCTTATGTCAGAGGGCTTGTTAATAACCTGTCATGAGGCAGACGTGCCTTCAGAAACTAAGTGGATGTCCAAGAATCCCAACCAGGAGTGTGTCCTGAACAGCCAAGATCACTTCAGCTCAGTTTACAGCCAGCTGGAGATGCTGCTAAATAGCTGGCCAGAACATGACAGCACTGAAGAGGAGACCTTATCCAAGAAGTGTTTATAGATTATTTCATAGCTTGTCCTGCTAGCGTCTATCTGGTTACTGACTACATGAGATTCTTATAGCAGAGAACAGCTGTATTTGTCCTTAGACATCTCCATGTTTGTTTGTTGTCTTTTTTTTTTTTAGCTTGTGGCATACTTTGGATAAACCTAATACAAAAACTAAGATGCTTTAAAATACCTTCCCCCGCCCAATTGTCATGCAGCATCCCACCAGCTTTTCCACCCTCGTATTTGAAGCTTCTAGCTTCTGTCTTTCTCTGTGCTTTTGCAGCATCATGCAATAGCATAAAAGCAATACATTAAAACTAAGAAATATTTTTCCAAAAGTCACCCAGTGCAATTGTGGATAATGTCTAGCTTACTGTCCTTTCTTAGAATCTGAGGGGTTTTCAAAACTGAAAGTTACAGGGGCAACTGTATAACTCACATGAGTAATAATTATCTTGAGGAAATTATTGTTCTTAAAGAATAAAATTATGCCTCAAAGCCGTGGGTTGACATGCTGCTTTCTGCTGCCTGTTGAATGTACTGGATACTAGGAACTTCTTCTCACTAATCACGTCATAAAGGACAGATTGCTCTGTATTCTTCTCATGTTTTAGAAGGATGAAACAACTACGATTTCATATTTCTTGTAAATTCCAGACATTTATTGTGCACTTTGGGTCATCTGTCCTGTTTAAGATTTGTTTGCGATGGTGAGCCAAGTAATTAAAATACTACAGTTGAGCAGCTGCAGCCATCACCCCCCTTTACCAATATTCATTTCTTTAAAATCAGTTTACAAAACGTATGCCATAATAATTTATTTTACTCAATTGATTTTCCTATACTCTGCTGTAACCGTTGCAAATATAATTCTTGCCTCCTTTAGGCTTGTAGTGCTGTGTGACAATATCATCATCTTCAATTTAACACATCAAAAGTCTCTCATGTTCCTTTAAATAAGTAAAATAAAACAAGTACCTATAAAGCAGTAGGATCTCTTGGAGAACTCCAGCCTTGTTTTGAAATACCTGTTTTATTCTCTCAAACGTAAGCTCTATTACATCTAAACCTTTCCTTATACATTAAGTATCTAACAAAAAGCTTTTTAAAGTGAAGGAGCAAAAAGTAAGGTAGTTCTTAGAATATCGGCTAGAACTTACTTTCATCTGCGCTTACAGGGTTCGGGACCTTTTCAGGATCTATGCAGATGGTCAGAAAAATTCCCTTTGGACTGGAGGGTCTGGCATCCTGGAGAAAAACTTTTTAGTTAACAAGTTCCGAGTCTGTCTGAGGACAAAGGAACAACAAAAACATTGTGGCAGGTCTTGTCAGCGGCCCTGCTTTTTCCCCTACTTTCAGCCAGTGGTGGCATTCTGACTGCTGTCAAGTCTGGTGATGAAGGGCACTTACCTTACAAGCAGCTGCCCTGAAACTCGCTCACCAATCACAGCAGTGTTAGCTATTGACTGATGAGGACTGAGCATGGAGTAGTGACCTGTTGCTTCCTCCTGTTGAGGGGAATTCTAACCTTTTGGGGTTGCTTTGGGTTTGTCGTTGTTGGTTTTTTTTGTTTTTTTTGTTTTTTTTTTTGAAGTCCTGGAAGCCATTTCAAACCACAGTGTTTTGCAGCCATAGCAGTGTATCAGAGGTGTGGAACAGTGGTGCTTTTGTGCTATCAGTAGGTGCTAGACAGCGAACCTAGAAACAGTAGTCTGAGAAATGCTAATAACAGGAAAACCCAGAAATACCTTTCAGTTTCTTCTTTCTGCTGTATCATTAGTCTCTGTGTGGCCGAATGAGCTCCTTCAAAGACTGATGGATTGCAGAGTCCTGTTAATAACAAGAGAGAATCAGCATTGCTTCCCCTATGCTGTATGGTGACAATATTCTTTGGAATTTGGGAAGAGGACACCATCCACTGAGAGCAGAAGAATGGTGAGATAGAGTAGAAGGTCCATGTAGGTTATAGGTATCCGTTGTGGGTCCGCTGGCCGGATGTGGCAGAAACCTGCTTGGGGCAGGTGCTCAGAGTGCTGTGCACTGCCAGTGAGGGGAGAACAGTCCTGTGGGGTGTTAGCCCTCAGGAGAGGAGTGTAAGTGGCTATAGGCAAGCTGTGTAGTTTTCTTACAGTTTATTATAATTTCTGTAAATCAGTAAGGTGGTTGGTATACGAAAAAGTACCATCAAGTGTTTTCACCGCTTTTTGTTTACAAATACAATTGCATTTGTATCTAAGAATTCAGCAAGAAGCTCTGCTTCTCATAAAAACAGAAATACAACAAGCAGTTGCTGTTTCCAGTGAATTCTTACAGAAGGCCGTCTCGTTGAGAGGCAGAACCTGTAGATGATTTACTGCTCTACAAGCAGCAGCACTTCTTGGCTCCCACTGAGTTCATAATTCAGCAGGAGTGAGTAACTGCTGCTTTACAAAGAAACGAGTTCAGTTTTCCCCTCACGATGAAGTAACCTCCTCTGTTAGTATGAGTTCCCCAGAAGTGGGTGTCTGTGCTTCACATGCAAGGTAGATATGTCCAGGGAGTTTGGAACCGTTCCTCTGATGTTTTCCCTGCATCAAACATCGTAATTCTAGTAATTGCAATTAATTCAAGCACAATAATTACATAAAAAATAATTACATTAAAATATCTAGAAAATGTACAGGTAGGAATGTTCTAACAGAAGTCCCTTTGGACTATGAAACTTACCTCTTGGAAGGAAACACTAGTTCACAGTTCAAGAATTCTTAAGCAACGCAGAAAAGAAACTGTCATTAGGCTGTCAGAGTCCAAAAAGGAAATTGCACTGGTGTCTTCTTCATTAAGCAAGGTTTCAGGCTGAACAAAAATAATAGTATCAGTTGGCTGTGCTTTCTGTTTCTCTAAATGTGCCTTTTTTCCACTTTGGCAGTCGTCAATATGTTGAAGACATACTTGTGAAAGGTGGGGTACTAGTGGAAGAGTAGCAACTCTTTGAAGACACAAACTCAGACCTTTTGTTGCGTATCTGGAAAGTAGTAAAGGGTATGTATGACTTCATTTTCTTAAACCTCTGCTTATGTTATGAAATATTGATCATTTTCAACAGCCTAGATGAATTCACTATCAAAAGACCTGATTAAGATATATCTAAAGGCAGTAGGTAAAGATGTGAAGATGATGACGGAGTTTCAGTTAAACTTTAATGATTTCTGATTTGTATCAAGAGTTGTTACGTTAGTTAAAAATCCAAAAACATGGACGATTTACTAGTTGTAATGCAACTGACATAGCTGGTATTAGTTAGATAAAATCAACTAGTGGTGCTTTTCTTTGGTGGGAAGGAAAGTTAGTTGTTCAGTAATTTGTAGTTACAAGTTACTATGCACACTGTACAAAACTCCTGTCCTGTTTTGTGGGGAACCTCTCAGTGGTTCTTCTAAACTTTCAAGAATAACTGGTAAGTGTTCAAAATCATAAGGCTAACTGGGTTATCCGCAATTTTAAAATGCTCTTTTTGTTGCAATATTTATAAGATTACAGTTTAATTTTTGTTCTTTTAATTCATGACATCCAACAGCACCATCCCAATTCCTAATAGATGTATACTGGCAGGTTGTTGTGGTTAGGTTTGTTACTATTAAGACTTCATGGATTTTTTTATTATTTTTTTTACTGTATGAATTTTTACTTTTAGTTAAATAGCGTAGAACACCAAAAATTAATTTTAATTATATTACATTTAATACCTTTTTAAAGTACATCCCACCATTACCAAAGCACTTCAGTAAGGTCACACTATATCTGTCGAGGCTGGAAGTATCACCTGAACTATCCGTTGCTCCTAGAAGTGAACTTTCAAGAGTAGCTTTTCAACAGCTCTGCCATATTATACAGATAAAAGCAGTAGCTAGCACTAAACATCTGAAAATGTTTTCAGAGAGTAGAGTGAGCATTTTAGCTGTGAGGAGCAGAGTGTGCTATGTGAAGTGGACGTTTTAGTGTAAGTGGACTTTAGAGTACTAAAGAGGTGAGATCTAAAATGATTTGCTTAATTCTAGAAGGTAACAGAATTTCTGCAAAGGAAGATAAAGAAAACCTTTTAAAGTAGAAGGATAGAGAGCAACTTAAAATTTCAGAATTTCAAGTAGCATTGGAGGAATTGCAAATCTAAAATTACAAAATAACTGAAATGCAATTTGTTTGCTCTTTCCCCGTTGTTTCTTCTCTATAGAAAACTCGGCCACATTTCATCAAGATGCAAAGGAGTGTATTACATACTGCATCTCAGCTGGCACACGGGATGTGTTTGGTTTTTCCTCGCACTAGCGTCTTTCAGTGCGTAAAAGGACAATTGATGTCATCTAATGTTGGATGCAAAGTGATTTTGGCACTGGACCCTCCTAAACGATGTCTTCATGCAAGTGTAGCACTGTTAACCTCAAAGAAAAGTGCTTTTTCATCGCAGCCAGCAGACACTCCTCACAAAGTACCAGAAGAGAGGAATCCTTTGACTTCAGCCACTGATGTACCCAAGCAGAGCCCCGTAGAGACAGATTCTTCAGATCCTGATCCATTGCAAGATAAATCAATTAGTCTTGTTCAAAGATTCAAGAAAACTTTTAAACAGTATGGAAAAGTCATGATTCCAGTTCATCTTGTGACTTCCACAGTGTGGTTTGGATCCTTTTACTACGCAGCCATGAAGTAAGTTGGTATTTTGTTGCACTACTCAATACTGCTGTTGAATTGAGACAGACTCACACTGGTGAAAGGACATAAATTATTACTACGTGTTAAAAAGTGCCTGTAAATGTAACAGGGAAATGAGGCTACGTTTTTACCTGGAGCACAAGATTAATACTGAAGTACTGCATTTGTGAGAGTGGTGTGTGCATACTATTATCATGCAGTTATTTCTGTACACCAGATGTCTTGCTTACACTTGGAGAAATGTCAGTCTCCCCAAAATATGCGTGGATGTAAACAGCATCAAAATGATTAGTAACCTTTCACAGGATAAAAATAAAGATTTGGAATCCTGATTATGAGTTGCTAGATGAGATCTTTATAGACCTGTTCTTTTTTTGTCTTTGGATTTGAAGGATTTTCACCACTTCCTTCCCCATTTATCCACAGTCCTCCCCCATCACTGGACTTTCAAATCTTTTACCTCACTCTGAGCTCCTTACAAACCACGTGTATCTTTTTTCCTTTTTTTGTTTGTTTCCTGTTTTCCTTCCCTTTACCATAAAAATTGCTGCTGTAGCCCAGACTTTTGAATGGGAAATTAAATACTTTTATGGCCAAAAATAAATATATTTGTAACTTTAGTTTCTTTCAGCTATAGTGTGGGCCAGATAATGTTTTGGAAAATGGCATTTATTAGAAAAAACATCAGCTATGAGATGTTAGTTCAGATTGAAGAAGTTTTATCTATCTGCGAATGGTTTGCTAAATATAAGTAAATGTTTATCTCTGGATTGCTAGTGTTGTATATTTAATAATAGAAAGCATGAAACAATGGCAGTTTGTGGCAGCAAGAATGGGGCTTTGACATCAGAATGCCTTACCACACAACTGTTTGTTTTAGTTACTCTAACCAGCTGGCATAATTGCCCTTTCTAGGAGCTATAGATCCAAATGTCATTCTAAATTTAGCTTATGTCAGAAGAATAAAGGTCTAGAGCTATTAAAAATATTTTGCTTTGGATGAGTCCAGGTTGATGCTCACATCCAGATATTTCAGATCGAGTTTTCATCAAACACTTAAGTTAGCTGCTGAAATACATATTTGACAGATGAAAGCAACTGAAATATTTAACTAGAAACTAATTATAACAAAGCTTTGATTTGTCATGCTACAGCAACAGCACCCTCTGGAAGTGGAAAAATAACTTTGAGAATGACTGCTCATGACACAAGACTAAACCATGGTGGTTTATTTAATAACGTTGATTAATGCTGTCTTTCAGATCTTGCTCCAATTTCTACGTTGGGGATAGGCCTTCAGGTTGTAGATCCCAGTAACTGCTAGAAAGCTACTACCTGATCCTGTTCCTGATGCTAAAGCGATCACATGCACAGAAGAACACTTAAAATGATGAAAATGTTATTTAGAAGTGGATGATGATGCTAATAATACAACATTTCTAAATACTGGAAAGTCAGGCCTTCTATACTGGCATGTAGCTTTCTATTACGGTGTAAAGAAGGACTGTCTTTTCTTTCTTTATGCTGGTGTTAGTTTCACTGGTTTTCAAAAAGAAAGAAGTTATGATAGGAGCTCCTCCATCTATCCTGCCACCTTGCGTTAACCAGGTGGAATAGATGGGCTCGAAAGCCTTGCTGTCTTGTGCATATGATATATGTTTCCTTTTCTTTTGGCACATTCCATTTGTTTCATTTAAAAGTGAAGGCAGCACACTAAACTCTGGATTTTGTACTTCTGGGCATGCTGCAGATTAGTCTGAAATTTCCAAAGGGGAAAAAAATAGGCAAACAGAACTTGCACAACTGGAGCCTAAGTAGCTGTGTTACAACCACTACACTAACTCCAAACATAGTAAAGTGGGACACAGGTAAGTTTGTAGTTGATATATTATCCAACAAGGATAATACAAATGGGTTGCCTCTTGGTGGAATGCAGAACAAAAAAGCTTTAATTTGCCTATATATACAAAAACACAAACCTTGTAAGCATATTGCTTAGATGGAAAAAATATTTTGCTATTAAATTGCAAAGATTGTATGAAGGAGTTTAAGAATGGAAATGATACTATAAATCACTGTTCATGTTTCAAGTGTCATCCTACTCATTTTCAATTTTTTTTCTCTTTGGTAGAGGAGTGAATGTTGTTCCATTCCTAGAGTTGATTGGCTTACCAGACAGCATAGTAAGCATCCTGAAAAACTCCCAGAGTGGAAATGCACTAACTGCTTATGCATTGTATAAAGTAAGTATTTGTATGGTTTATAAACAAGCTCTAAATCTTGCCTGGTGAAATAAATAGGGTTTGTTTGTTTAGATCAGAAAGAATTAATGCTGTTTTCTCTGTTTGATAATTACACATATTTCAACATTCGTTTTTGTGGTAGGAGAATAGTCACTGGAAAGTTGGTATGGGCTCTGTGTTCCTTGAAGGAATCTATCTATACTTCTAAAATAACTTCTTTGTTTGCTGCAGGATGATTGTCTGTCCTCAGAAATTTAATTACAATTAAGCTGTTCCTCTGTATCCCTGGAATAATTAACTGGGATAACAAAGTAAATTTTAAATACTTCATGATTGCCAGATAAAAGTAAGGGTATTTTTTATCCTAGATGATGAATTAGTTTGTCTTTCTATTGTAGTTCTCTATCATTCTTAAGTACTTTCATTGTCCACTTGGATCAATTACTTACATTCAGGTTTGAGTCTCGTTTGTTGTTTTATGCCCAAAATCTGTGTTTTGGGAGCCTGAAATGTGTCAGGCCATGCAAAACCAAAGTACTGTATTCACTTCAAAAGCCGCTCATCAGTTTTCTTTCCACATATGATGTACTATTTATCTGTTACTTTAAGGTTTGTTGTTTTCCCAAACAAAACGTGAAAGCACTGTTCTTCCAGTTACTCCTGTACCTGAAAGAGATCAATAAATGTGGTTAAATACAAAGATTTTATTACAGCAGTGAGATTTGGAAGAAACATTCAAGACATGAAAGTACTAAAATAGGTTGCAAATGGAAGATTTTGCATGCTTTATCTTTGAAGTTCTGAAAAAAAAGTTATTCTAAACTTTCTAGAATAACTAACCTAGTTCGTTGTGTGTTGGATTAGCTGACCTCTGAAGGTCTCTCTTAGCTCTCTCTTTCTATATGCAAGTCTTATTTTTGGACTGAAGGTTAGATGCCTATACTCTCGTGAATTTTAGAATTTAAAGCATATCCTGTTGTTAGTACTTCATCTTTGCTTTTATAGTTCATTGCTCACATACTGGCTGTTCTGAATTGCATTCTGAGACACCTAATGCTCTTCCCACAAGCTGCACAGGGAGGCTTTTTAAAAGGGAAGTCTAACGCCTGTGCTAGTTTGTCAAAAGAATACTTAGTGTAAAAGGTATGCATTTCTAGAGAATGTACTGTTAATTGTTTTATTTCCTTAGAAATAGAAGATATTTTTAGTATCTGACACTGGCCAAGATACTTAATATTAAAAATACTGTCTGATGGATAATACTGTCCTGTTTTATTCATGCGGTCTATTGTTTGGTTTCTTTAAGATTGCAACTCCTGCCAGATATACTGTGACTTTGGGAGGAACGTCCATCACCGTTAAATATCTACGTAAGAATGGCTATATGTCCACACCACCACCAGTAAAGGAATATCTACAAGATAGGATGGAGGAAACAAAGGATAAAATTACAGAGAAGATGGAGGAAACAAAAGATAAAATTACAGAGAAGATGGAGGAAACAAAGGATAAAATTACGGAGAAGATACAAGAAACCAAAGATAAAGTTTCATTTAAAAAAATAAAGGACTAGGAGAGATGCTTAATTTTTAGATATATCTAACTTAGCACTTTAACCTTTTTTGAGGCAGGAGATACAAAGTGCACTTCTGAGATTTCTTTTTTTGTTGTTTTTTATTGGTGTTTTTTGTTTTTGTCTGGAGACTACAATTGCGCTGCGGATTTAAAAATTCTGTGTATTCACGAAGGCTAAAGTTTTCTGTGAGGGAGCAGTTGTGACAGTTTCAATTTATAGAAGCAAAAATGAATCTCAGATTAGAATTTCCTATCTAGTGGTGATAGTGTTAATTCCCCACCCACCATTTTTTTTCATCAAAATGAAGATGGTTTCTTCCTAAAGCTACTACTTTACTCTTCTTCCATCTTAGTGCACAGCCATTTTTCCATTAGGCTGAATCTTCCACTAAATGAGAATGAAGATTTCTCTACTGGGAAAGAAAACATATTTTGGGTTTCAAAGTATGTGGACCCAGACCTCTTTAATCATGATCATCTCTCGGCTTGGAGACAGACCATTATCACTGATACTGCACACGAAGGAACGAATGGATTATCTACTCAGTCTGAATGAATTTATAATAGCTACGTTGACTTCAGCTGATCTGTGACAGTTTACAGGTTGAGACCATGAACCTTTCTTGGAAAGTGCGTCTCTTCAGAAATCTCAGCTGAAAGCTATAGGAAGATGAGTTAATCGCTATAGCCATACTGTCAAGTGTACTATTTTTTTTCTAAAGTTGATTTACAGTAGAAAGTTATTAAAATGAATCAATAATTGTGTATTAAAAACTAGGATTTTTTATTATGTTAAAGTTTACAACACTGTTCTATTTCATGGTAGCCCTATACCAACAACAACAAAAAAATCCAGAAGAGAGAAGTTTACTCAAGCAATTGGTATACTAATGGGACTTTTAAAATACAGACAAAGTTAGAGTTAAACCCGAAAGTTCCTCTTCAAGAATCCTCCAGATGTCAGTAGAACAGCTTACCTTAAAATAAGCATAATTTCTGAGACAGCAATCAGTCTACCAGAATTCTATTCCTGAGTTTTTTAGGTCGAGCAAATACTTACAGCTGAAGTGGTAGAAGAACTAAATTTGAATCTGCTCTATTTGACTGGGCAGGCAAACTTCTCTTATTTTTATTCAAATTTAGGTTAAATTCAAGTGGGTTCTTTTCTACTTCTGTTACAGACCTCACTTTCTAGCAAATCTCTGCATGTACATCTTGTTCAACAAAGGTAGTTTTTTTGCAGCGGGATATGGGAAAGCAACAGAGTTGGACCCTAAGCATTGTAACTGACTAGGATAAAAGAATATAGCTGATACTTTATAAGGCCCACACTTCAGTGTTTTCAGTCAAGTCACCAAGGTCCTGTCCGTGTTTAATTGGGTTGAAGTTCATTAACTTAATTGTGGAGGATTGATTACATACTTCTGTCTCTATCCATGTGTCAAATAGTAACTGCAATCTAATGCCTACCTCACAGGGATGTTGTGAGGAATAATCACTGTATATTTGGTGCCCTGAGGATGTAAAATGCCATGTTTCTGATAAATACTATTAAAAAGTAACTCTCTCTAACTATGAACTCTTAGGCTGTTGAGGTGAATGTTGCTGTAGGACTGGAACTAATAGATGCTTTTCCTCCTTTCTATTTTAGTGTTTTTTTCCTTACTATCCCTGCCCACGTTTTTCTGACGTTACGCTTTGCATAATGCTGCAGGGTCTGGGGCTAGGGGCTGGGACTTTGTGTGGCTCTTGGGCCTCATCTCTTCCTTGCATGGGGCAGGGGTTGCACAGGGCAGTTTCCTGGGATGGTCATATAGCCCTCAAACATGTTAAATTGGTGCGTGCCTCCCCCACCCCGTGTCCTCTTGCACTTCCCTGCGTCCAGCTGGCCTGTGACCACTCCGGTGCTTCCTCAATCCATCACTTTCAGTGCTATGTACAAAACGCTTCCTGTCTTAACTATGCACCATAGGCTGTCCTGTGTGACCATTCCTGCGGCCACAGGAACAGCTCATTCTGACCACTGTAAGTGCCTCAGCCAGGTAGTCGGGTCAGTCTGCAGCATGAACCACCCGGAGGAGTCCCTGGGACAGCCACATCCTCTACCCAGGATGTTGATTAACAAAGCAGAGACTTGTGTCTATCGTTTGATTTACACAAAATGGGAGGGGAATTGTAGAGACTTCAAAAATCCCACCTGGATGCCTTCTGTGACAATTAGTTAAATGCTTGGTTGTACCGATGGCCAAGAGTTTTGGTGGGTAACCTCTCAAGTCAGCCTGATGTGGAATCAATGCAGTGCCTCCTTAGGCCAGCTGAGGAGCTCACAAGGTGACCTGAACAAGGGAGCACCCAGCAGAGCCCCCCCAGTGGAGCACCAAGAGCCCTTGGTGAGGTGACGAGCCCAGACAGAAGCCCAGGAGCACCTTACACTGCCTGCAGGACCACTTGGTCTGTGCCAGCAGGGGCTGCTCTCACCTGGCAGCTCAGCATCCTCATGGGAAAGGGCCGGCCCTTTCCCTGTCCCTTATCCCACAGAAGAGGCAGAGTGTCCCTCCACCTTTGCAAAACCTTCAGAGGTGTGCTGAGACCAGGGTGAAGAGACAACCTCCACATAGGCAGCGGAGAAAGTGCTGTTTGGTGACTCACCCACTTCTGTCTTCTCCCTGCTTTATACAATAGCACCACACTGACTATGCCGCTGATAAAGGTGGATGTGAAGGCATCGAGTGCTGCCAGAGCAGGAGCTGGATCTGAACTTGCAACCAAAGCAGCACCCAAGAAGGACCTGGATCCAAAGTTAAGGCCTGAGATGGGGCTGGAGCCAGCATTCCCAGGGTGGAACCAGAGCCAAAGCAGCGGCCCAGAATGTAGCCAGAGCAGAACTAGCAGCCCATGGTGGGACTGAAGACATGGCCTAAGCAAGGGATTGAGCCAAGTTCAAGCCAAAGTTGTGACCGGAGATGTTGCCAGAGCTGAAGTAGCAGCCTGAGCCAGAGCTAGAGGCAAATTCATGTCCTGAACACGCACCAGAGCAGAAGCAGGGGCCTGAGTAGGGACCAGAGGAGAAATCATAGCTCAAGATGGGGCCAGAGACAGAGTCACTGCCCAAGCTGAGAGAGCAGCTGAAGCCACAGCCCAGTACTGGCACAGAGCCAAAGTTACAACTGGAGATCATGCTGGAGACGAAGCCACAGACAGCTATGGGTCTGGAGCCAAAGCCATGACCTGCGATCAGGCCCAAGCCAAAGCCACAGACTAAGCAGGGGCTGGAGTCAAAGTAGCAACCCAGTATCAGGCCAGACCTGAGACAGAGGCCCAAGACGGGGATGGAGCTGAAATCACAGCCCATGATTAGGATGGGTCTGACATTGCGGCCAGAGATGGGGCCAGAACTGAAGCCGTTGGCCAAAGTTTTGGCAAAAAAACAACCCAAATGAGATGGAGCCAAAGATGTGGGCCAAATGGGGCCAGCACTTATGTTGGAGTTCAAGATGGGGCCAGAGCTGAAAATCACAATGGATTTGGCTGAAGCCAACTCTCTGAAAATGGGGCCAGAGCCAAAGTTGCAGCTCAGGTGGGGCTGAACCAAAGTCATGGCCCAAACGGGGCAGGAGCCACAGTAGCCTCCTAAGCAGGAGAGGTGCAAAGTATTGACCTAATATTGGACCAAAGCCACCACTGTGTCCTGATAGTGAGCAAGAGCTGAAGATGAGGCCTAACTGCAGCTGCTACTGATACCATGGCTCAAAGTAGGGCCAGAGCTGAAGGTACAACCCAAGATGGGAGTGGAGTCAAAGTCGTAACCCACAGGAGGGGAGCTGAAGAAGCTGTCCCATACCAGGCCAGAGCCAAAGCTGTTTATGGAGATGCAACCACAGCCAAAGTCAGGGCCCAGTATGGGCCTGGAGCTGAAGTAGTGGCTCAAGTGCAGGATGGAGCCACAGTAACCTCCTGAGCAGGGCTGGAGCCAAGTTTGTAACACAGTAGAAGTTGCAGCCCAAACAGGGATGGAGCAGAAGAAATGGCCCAAGCAGAAGCCAGAGATGAAATCACAGCCTGAGATGGGTCCAGAGACAGCTTAAACAGGGACTAAAGATGAAATCACTGCCCAAGAATAGGCTGAGACTGAACTCATGGACCAGGGGACAGGGGTGCAGATCCAAAGTTGTGACCCAAGATGGGGCCAGATCCAAAGGTGTATCCCAAGCACGGGCTAGTGCGAAATCACATCCTGACTGTAGGCCAGAGCCAAAGTAGAAGGCTAAGGAGGGGCTGGAGCCAATGGCCTGGTCCAAGTAGAAGCCAGAGCTGAAATCGCAGCCTGGTATCAATGAGGCTGGTATCAAAGTGGTGGCCAGAAGAGAGAATAGAGTTGAAATCCCTGCCCAAGAGGGGCCACAGCCTGATATCAGGCTAGAGCCAGAGCTGCAGCCTGAAATAGGGCTGGAGTAGAAGTCCTAGACCAAGCAGAGGCTGGAACAAAATTTACGTCCCAATATCAGACCAGAGACAAAGATGGAGATGGAGATAGCAGCCAGAGCCAAAGTCATAGCCCAATATGGGGCTGGGGCTGGCACAGCAGCCAAAATACAGGCCAGAAATGCAGTAGCTTCCTGAGCAGGACTGGAGCTTCCTAAGTTGCATCCCAATAGTAGGCTAGAGGCAAAGTAGCAGCCTGAGATGGTGCCAAAGCCAAAGCTGTGGCCAAAGATTGGGGTGAAACCAAAGTTTCAGCCCAATAATGGGCCAAGGGAAAAAAAAATCTCAGTATTGGGCCAGAGCCAAAAAAGCAGCCCAATGTAGGGCTGGAGCCAAATCTGCAGCCCCCAAATTAGTCTGGAGGCACAGTCACACCCTGAGATGGGGCTAGAGGCAAAGTAACAGCCCAGACAGGGGCCAGAGCCAAAGATATGACTCAGTCAGAGGCAGGAGCTCAAGCTGTGCCCCAAGCAGTGTTAGGAGGCAAAGTCACAGCTGAAGAGAGGAATGGAGCCGAATTAGTCAACTGAGCTGGGACCAGAGCTGAAAGAACTGCTGCCCAAGATGGGGCAGGCCCTTAAGTCACAGTACAAGATAGGGCTGGAGGAGAAGTCAAAGACCAAGCAGGTGCCAGAACAGACATGAGCGCCCACACAGAGGCAGGAGCCAAATTCACATCCCAGTATGGGGCCAGAACTAAAGTCACAGCCTAAGCGGTGACCCGATGTCAGGTTGGAGCAAAAGTCACAACCTGGGATGCAGCCAGAGCCAAAGTCACAGCCCAGACAGGGGCTGGAGCCGGAGACATTTGACAAAAGAGATGTTTGTTTCCAGCTGTAAGCCAGGAACTGATCCCAAGTCCCCAGAGACTGAGGACAAAGGATTCCTGGGGCATTACTGGGCCAGACCCTTCTGCTGTGCCTCAGCACTTGGAGAGGAAAGGGGCATAAACAAGCTCTGTGTGATCCAGCTCTGTGAGGGCACTTGGAGGTGTCCCTGCAGGGCAAAGCAAACAGGTTCCTTTGCTCTGCCAGTGCTGGCAGGATGGAGACTGAGGTGGGGATCCAGGCCCTGCTGGGTCACATCCTGCAGACCCACCTCCTGCAGTGAGGTTCCTGCTGCTGCTGGAGCCTCTCTGGAGCTCCTGGGAGCGTTGCCTGGAGATGGCCAACCCTGCTGGGATTTCCTTCCCAAGGCACAGGCTGAGCTTTCACACACCTGCTGTAGTACAAACCTCCCCACACCTCTACTAGGTCCTCATCCTCTCAGCTGCCTGCTGGATATCCCCAGGGAGAACCTGCAGACGCCCTCCTTGTTGGTTTACCTCTGAGAAAGCCCACTGGAAAGATACTGAAAGCCAGAGGTGTGCAGGAGCTCCGCGGGTGAGTGAGGCAGGGATCATTGGTGCCGAGACGTTCAGGAGAGGACAGGGGATGGCTCTGTTTGCAGAGGCTGTAAGAGCTGCATTAATCCTTACCTTCAGGCTGGTGAGGAAGAAGCCACGCAAAAGCCCAAAGAAGTGGGAGCCCAGGCTGTGGGGTGCCTGGGCAAGCCCTGGGGAGATGCCAGTGACACTCCTGCAGAGCTGGCTTGCTGTGCTGGGCCAGATGAGGAGAGCCCAAGCACAGCTCAGGAAACAGACCACAGAAGGCACAGAAGGTGTGGTCAAGGAGGAGCTGACACCCACAGACCACTGGGGGTGGGCTTTCCCACATGCAAGAACCCAACCACTCCCTGACATCCCAGCCCTGGGCCGGGCTGTGGGGGGAGCTGGGGGCAGCCCCGGGAGAACTCACCAGGCAGTTCGCATGGGTGCAGAGCGCATCCTTCTGGCTTTTCTGGCCATAAATACACAAGTCAGCACCCCCCCCCCCCCCCAACACACACACCAAGGCAGCAGCAAAAGCCCTAGTTCCCCAGCTGCCCACTGCAGCCCCTTGGGGCACCTGACACATCTTCTCCTGGACCAGCGCTGTCCTCGCCAAAACGCATTTTCTGATGGTGTTCCCCTCGGGGTGTCAGCTTAGAGCACTGAGCAGCATTCGTCCTTATTCACCACTTACCGTCAGCAACAATAATAATTAGAGAACTGTAATTATCCCCTGGCAATTATCTGAGTATTTTGATGAAGATGATCTTCTAAGTAGAAAGAATACATCTTGATTTTGTAAGCCCTCAGGGCACCACGTAGCATTAAGTTTGGGTTAGAGTTTGATGAAGTGATTGGACAGCTACAGGGGAGGGAACACAGGGGAAGATACACAGGCTTGTTTAGGAATAAAAAGGAAAAAACAACAACAAAAAACTAATATGACGGGAGAGTTTCATAAAGAGACATAATTAAAGAAAGATCTCTAACTGCTTCTTTCGCTTTCCAGGTGGCCAGAAAGAGACTAAGGCTCTCTAAAGACAACTGGAGGAGAACCTACCTCAGGTAACTGGGGGTAACGGGGGATGTTACAGTGTTCATTTCTAAAGGTGAAGCCCTGAATCTTGTTTGTTACCATAAAGAACAGGAAAATATATGGGAAAAGAGATGTTCACATAATCTCCCGTGTCCCAGCTCTCCCTGACAAAGCAGCACATGGATGGGCTCAGGGAGATAGCAAGGGGTGCTGCTGGCAACCTCTGGGCTTCAGCATCCCCTAAGAGCAACTCGTGAGCTGTGTGGCAACGTCCTTGTGTTAGGAGGCTTTGTGCTGGAGTAGATGAAGGGTTGGGCTGCTGCCAGACACTGTCTTGGTAACGCTGGGTCACCAATGTGCTAAATCCAGGTTTGGGATGCTTAGTACCAGACCACACGTGCCACGGCTTCCTGACGTATGCGTATGTATGAGCTCATGTTGCTCAAACATGGTGCAATTTTTGAGTCATCTCCATTGGCGCACTGACTCACTACAGAATCAGATATTCCCTGTCCTTCTGATCTTACGCCAAATCAAGGATCTTATATTCTCTTGCAATCAGAATAAAGTCATAAAATTTCCAATGGAGCTGCTGCATCAAATCCATCTGAAACAGTCATGATCCTACACCGAATCAGAACTGGAATTGTACTGCTGGCTTAGCACTTGTGGACCTGACCCAGTCCCGATAACTTCAGGGTGGTCTCTGGGCAGCCAGTGCATGGTGAAGCCGGCACAGAGAGAGACAGCACAAGGCTCCTCATGAGCTCTGCCGTTACCTCGTGCCTACCCATGTCTTCCCAAAGGGGGTCTCAAAGCAGGTGGAGACAAAACGCAGGTCAACCTTGAGGCTCCAAATGCACAAGCTACAAGTTTACTGAGTAGCTTATTTTAATCACTTCTTATGGATATGCCCATACATGCCGAAAGAGCTGCCTGAGGGCTCACGAGGATCCAGATCTGAGAGAACATGAGCAAAGTTACAGACAAGAAGTAATGCTGTACGTGTACTTCATGCCTCATAGGCTCACTGGTAGGTGCTGTGATGTGCCCGCAGCCAGCAGCAACCAGCACTGCCTGCCGTGCATCTGCAGCTGCCGCGCTGCTCTTCGCCCAGGCACCCCGTAAGAACTGATTAGACTGGAAAAGCCAGGAGAATAAATATAATACACTACTATAGTATAGAAATACACTACTATGTTATAGAAGGTGTACTCTGGGTTCTGCATAATGCCACTAACAATATATTTTTTGTTGTCAGATCGTTGTGCGTTAGTCTTCAAGTAATTTGCATGCATCTACATAGTAGACACCTACCTACAGCCAATCTACTTTAAAAAAAAAAAAGAGAGAGAAAGTAAAACTGTCAATGCAGTAGCAGTGCTTAAATTACAGCTGGGCAGTTACCTTGAGAAGAGTACTGTTTTAGCACAGACGGACACTTTATTTCTTCTGTGTTATTGCTGGGTGGTGATTTTAGCATGCCCAATACCATTCTCCTGACAGAGCATAATTTTAAACAAATGAAAGCGTCCATTTTGCCTAGCACATGGCTAGAGCTAGCACGCATATATTTCCTTATTTGCAAGCATAGTATCAGTAGAATATGCAGCATAATTTAAAAGGTGAGAGGGCTTACACACTGAGCAGCTAACGCTGTTATCACTCAGCCATACGGCTTTCAACATGCGCCCCTCGCTGAGAAACTGCAGCATCTAACGCTGCACCAGCAGCTCTCCAAAACACACACGGGCTGGACTTTTAAGCAATTATCCAAGCCTTTCGTTAGCAGCATGAAGGAGGCCAAAGCGGCGGGATGACTGGCTTTGCAGCAGGCAGTCAAGCCTTACCTGTTAGGCTTTTCCTGACAAAACATTAGTGAAAGCCACCAGCTCATCAGCTTTTGCAGAGCTGTAAAGTTTACAGCTATAATCAAATCTGAAAGCACTTAGACTCTTAATCCCATTGTCAGAAAACAACTAACTCCTATGCGTTTTGCTGTTGCCATAAACCCTGCTGAAAGGCTATGCAAGCACGTTAACGATTTTCTACTTGGCTTATACGGCTTCTTCACCGAGTAAAGCCAGCCAGGGCAAGCTTGGCTCAGCCTACGAAGTGCTCAGAGACCAGTAAGATAATTACACGTGTATGCACATACACAGGGACATGCAATAAGCTGTAACATTCTCAGGGCTTGGAGAAGAAAACTGCCTCCCCCCTCCCTGCCTCCCTGTCCGTCCCCCCCCCCCCCCAAGAGTTTCTTGCTGCCCAGGGTTAAATGTAGGTCAAGCTGTCTGAGCCCATGTCTGTGGCACACAGAGCAGGATTAAACTGGAATTTTCCACTCCACTGTCAATCACTGCAATGTCTGCAAATGTTAAATTAATCTGGAGCGATCTGGCGTTGGCATTGAAGGGAGCTTCTGGGGTTCAAGGGTAGCACTTTGGCCTCCATGAAAAAAAAAAAAAAATGCCTTCTTTCTCCAGACAAGGGTTGGCTATGTTCTGACGGCTTTTTTAGAACCCTGAAACCACCAGCAAAATGCAGAAAATTAGCTCTGTGAGGGACAGCAGCACATGAATGCTGGAACTGAGCAGGGAGCAAATGCCTCAGCATCGGTGGGATGTGAACACTGGAGATGGGAAGATGATTCTGCTGCATATCCGTCTCCATGCAAGTTTCCTCATCTTTAAAATAGCGTTAGCACCTCTCTGCAAAGCGCTTCATAGTGGAAGTCACTGAAGGGCACAAAGTATTTCACAGAAAGGATCTTCTGTTTTACACCCTTTATGAAAGACAGCAAACCTTCAATGTGCCCTGCTCCAGGTTTAGCTGGTAAATGTGCTGGCATCCCAGCAAAGTTGCCTTCAGCTCAGCGTGGGATGGACATTACTGGGACAGATGGTGCAGTCCTTCCAACTTAAATAGTACATTAAGGGCAATTTGTATCACCTAAGGTGAGCAGAAACAGGCACTTAACTGCCTAACATAATTTCTCGAATGTTTTGAAACATTCTGGGGATAATTAATGTTGCAGACTATGCAGGGTACTGAGAAACTCAACTCATCAGTTTTACCACACGTCAAAGAATTGGATAGCTCAGCGCTAACCCCCGTTCTAAGGAGCAATCATTTGGCAGTCCGTCTGGAAAAAAAAATGCAGAAAACAAGGAAAAAAAATCAGACAAGTTTTTATACTTGGTGCTAGAGTTCTGTAAAAGTAGCACAATGCAAACTGAACAAAAGCAGGGCATCACTGCAGTAGAAGCGAGCTGTGAGAGCAGGATTCAGCAGTAAGGTTTTTAAAATGTGCATTTTAATTAGAACTCATTTAAAGCACAGCCGATCAAAACAGTGATAATGAGAGAAGCCTAATTAATTTTTGTCTAAGCAATGAAATCTCATTATAGAGTGGTCTTGGGAAGAAAAGGGTTTGGAGTGGTAAAACCAGGGTGTTTGTAATGAGAAGCAATACTGTGGGGAGCCTGGAAGCCAGACCTGAAGGTTTCACAGGACTTCAGCAGCCACTGTATTAATCTTTTAACAGGAAAAAGTAACCCTACTGAGATGAGACATCCCCATTTATAGCTGCATTCTGAGCTGCAACCATTGGCAAAGATATTAAAACACAATCAAACAGAATGGCATATTATAAAACAAATATAAATACAATTAAAACCAGATTAAGTAAAAGATCAAAGCAGTCTCCAAAAATGCAGTTTCCAGGGAGTTCAGGGTTCAGACAGTAGAGGAGGAGCAGGAGCTTGGAGGTTTGCAGCACTTCTAAGCACCAAGGAACCAGCTACTTCTTAGTACTAAGGCAGAATTAAAATGCTGTGGTGAGGGAGAGCTAACTGATTATAGGAAAAGAGAATTGTTACTTCTAAACAACAGCAACAACAACAACAAAGCGTCATAACGTTTAACCAAGGAATTTGGAGAGAGCAGCAGCAAGGGTGGCACTGCCCTGGTTCCTACCTGAAGGCGATAGGAATGCTGCTCCACAAGCAGGGTGTCAGACGCGTGGCTCCCTCAGAGCTCGCCTTCCTGACAAGGCCTGGGAGAGCCCCAGGCTTGCAGCACTACCTCCCTCTAAGCACCCTATCTGAGCAGCAGAGAGATCCAGCTCCAGCAAGCACAGGCACAGGTATAAGAAACAATGTGAGAGAAGGATTTCATTAATAATCATGCTAAATAAAGCATCATTTTATACTTATACATAAATAGAAGATATTTGTTCTTTCCCAGTTTTGTTAAGCTTTCTAATAGCAAAGTGGCAGGTACCAGCCGTGGATAATTTGATTTACCTTTCACTACCAAAGGTAAATGTCTTTCACAGGACACTTTGGTCCATCTTATTTTTTTAAACAACCTTTATCTTCTCTCTCCTTTCCCCATACCATTCCACAATTACTCATTTTAACCATCAGCCAAAGCATGCACCAGCTTTCTTACCAGATGATGTCTCTTCCCCCATGAACCATATCCTGTATGTTTGCTTTTGAACCAGTTTCTTCAACTCAGTGATTTGGGGGTTGTCTACCACCTGGTCTGTCAGCACCGACCTGCTGGGGGCAGCCACCGGCACCCAGTGCTTTAAGTGGGACTGAGGTGGGGTCCTCAGCCTGGAGGAACTGAAGACATTGGTGGCTTGGATGAAGGGTCTCCCATTCACTACAGCGGGTGACGGGCAGATGCTCTGACAGAGCTGCCTCCTGTCATGGACCATCCTGCGGCACAGCGGCAGGGCAGAAACACCCAAAACCATCCCTGCACTAATCACCAGAGACCGAGAATCATAACACTGATGTAAAGTCTTCATCAAAAACCCATTTCCCAGAGTCCTCCCATATGTTTCAAGAGCTGAATCCACCCCCTGACTCTTTCATGATCAGCTACCTGGCCGCCAGCAGAAAACCAAGGAGGAAAAAGGACACGCATTCATTTTAGAGAGCCACCCTAGTGTTTCACCCCCCCCCCTTTTTTTTTTTTACTCCCCCACTTCAAAGAGAAAATAAATTCAACAGGAGACAAATGCATTTCATGGTTTTTAATAATTTTCTGCTATGGTTTAACCATAGCGTATTAAGAACAAGCATAAAATCTGTATTTAAAACTAACAACAGCACTTAGAGCAACATCTTCCTTTAAAAGTATTGCAATAACAGACCTTAGGTCTAAAAACTAGGACATCACCATTTGCTCAATTAAAAGAGTCAGATACACAACAGTTGAAATCTTTTTCTGTATATAACTGGGAGTTACAGTGGAAAATAAGCAACAAATTAATTGTGTTAAAAGGAAAATAAGGTAAAAAAATTAAAGCAAGCCAGGTTTGTCATAGCGTCACATGAACAGCTATTGAGAAATCCCAATACAGTTGTAAAAAGACTTATTGTTTTTAATAGCTTTGTTTTTACAACAATAAAATTTAAAAGAAAGAGTAAATATTGTTGATAGTGCTGTACATATTTCAGAATAACTTGAAACAAAATGGACAAAAATAAGAGACATATTGAAAATGTGATCTTGAAAGCCACAATGTTGGAAATACAAAAAAAAAAAATCCATACAGCAATAAAGCATTTTACACTGTAAAGTAACTAGCAAGAAACAACAAAGAGAGGGTCAACACTCTAAAGCCAGGCATTTGGTGGTTAATTTTAAGTAAAACAGCCTGACTGATGTACATACCATCATGAAATGCTCTGAGCACAGCAGCACTGGGCAGTCGATAGCGATACAAAGATAAAATCCCTAACAACGTTTACATAGTCTTGGTACTGTAAGTAGAAAAAGATTGTTAGAAGATATTAAGGTGATATTATTATTTTTGCTGTCCAGGCCTATGATGCCTGAGGCTCTCCTAACTTCTGCTATACTTCTTTTGAAATCCTGGCTGCCTGCTGTGCTTCGTGGTAAATGGCAAAGCGTGAACACAGCTGTGAATACACTCAGTAGAGTCTGCTCTTTCCACTGCAGCTTCAAAGCAAATCAGTGCCTCCAGAAGGAGGCACGCTCATGTTTGGTCCACTCAATATGCAAGTTTTGTTATGATAAAGCATACCCTAGGTTCTTCCAGCATGAGGTTTGCTCTGTAAAGATTCTTCCTAGTCAAGGCCTGGGTTTTTTGTTTGTTTTTCTTCCTTCATGCACAGAAGTTATTCTGCAGTGCAAACAGAAACGTGAAAATGGCCAGGCAAGACACACTTCCAGAACAACTGCTCTATGCCCTGGCAAACAATAAATGAGTTAACAAATGACAGTCGTAAAATATGCACACTTCACTATGGTACATGCTTACTGATAAAACAGCTCAATATAGAGAGGGATGGAGACAAGCTACCTGTACAGGCTTGACGATGTGGAACTGGCCATAAAATTTACGCATTTCTTTGAAACAAAAAACAAAACAACCATGGTCAACATTCAGAC
This sequence comes from Anser brachyrhynchus, assembly GCF_964034855.1. Classification (NCBI taxonomy): domain Eukaryota; kingdom Metazoa; phylum Chordata; class Aves; order Anseriformes; family Anatidae; genus Anser; species Anser brachyrhynchus. The sequence goes on from NC_137695.1 coordinate 105,389,876, forward strand.
ACAGGACGCCCGTGAGTGCTTTAAAAAAGATATTTACAGACAAATGCGTAGCTGGAGTTTCAGGTCAGCAGAGAAGTCACAACAGGCCGGCCAAGGACCGTGCTCCAAGCCACGGACCGGACCCGAAGCCCACCGGCACCGCAGGAAGCCTCACCATGGACTTCACTGGGCCCTGGACAAGGCCCCCTGAGTTTTCGCACAGCATTTAGCTAGCCAGCTGAAAACCAAACAAAAATGCCGTCTCGACCACATCCCGACATGTCGCTACGTTACATCTGTGGTTAAAGCCTGACGAGTATAAAAAAAGCTACATACAGACAGGGGGATCTACGAGAGATCGGTTGGTATCCGTCAGCGAGAGGACTGGTCTGTCTCGGACCGACAAACTTGTATATCGCCTACCATCCTGGGATAGTTAGAACAAACAGCTTAGAAAAATAAGTAGAGTATCTGCAATTCTCTAAACTAGAACTTCACGGTTAGTTTTCCTGAGGTATTTGCTTCACCGAACAAGCCACGCCGAGAGCGCACGGGGCAACGGGACGTGTGGGGGGACCCAGGCCGCCGGGGATGCCTGGTGCCCGTGAGGACACCACCCTACCAGCAGAAACACCAGGTGTAGAGCTGAGCTCCGTGCCACGTCCCACCTCAGCACCGAACGGCTTTGGGCCTTTCTGCCGCCATCTTACGCACCGACCTTGGCGCCGCCACTGCCGGCAGCAGTCGGCACAGCAGCGGGGCGTCAGGAGCGGGGCCTGAAGGCCCGCGCTCGGCTCATAACAGACCACGGCTTTTCATGTCTACCCTTACAGCTGGCACCCCTGCCGCCACGCGGGTCCTCAGGGGTCCCCAGCCACAGGCCAGGCCTTCAGACCACACGCGCTGGCGGGGAGACAGGACACCAGGGCCAGGTTTTTTCACAAAAATCTTGTTGGCCTACTTTTGATTTTGCAGGGGTGGTTTGGATCAGTTCCCACTTGTCTGAGCTTCACTTCCCATCAAGGACGCGGACAAAATAAAAAAGATTTGAAAGGTTTTAGCCCATTTCTAGGTTAAAAAAAAAAAAAAAACAACAACACAACACAATCAAGGATAATAATAAATAATGTATCTGCTGGAGAAGTAGTAACTAATACTGGTCCAACTCAGCAATAGCGAGACAACAACCAATATGAGAAGCATCTAGCTGCAAGGTTAAAGCTGTGGAGGTTTTTGTTTGTTTTGTTTTTTCCTTTTTCTTAAAGTGACACATTAAAAAAAAAAAGATCTTCACAGCAAAGATGCATCAAACGACCAATTGCTATACACAGGCTAGTCAAAAAGGATTTGTTCAAACTTTTTCCCTTATGATATTATATTGATATTTAATAGGAAAATAAAATACATAGACTTTTTGTCATTTGTATGCATTCATTTGCAAATCTTCTTACAAAAAAGGACCAAGCGCAGAAGTTGGCATTCACAAAGTCTATGCCATTTTTTTTTGTGTTAAAATCGGTATCATCTATACATTATCTTACAGTATTAACAACATCTATTTGTTTTTTTTTGTATGTTTGTTTGTTCTACCCATTGGGTAGGATATGTGCATAATATATTCAAGTTATACACAGCACCATACAAAGAAAAAAAAAAAAGGACTGAAAGAAAAAGACAGACAACTGAAAAAGCACCATTTTAAGTGAGGCACAACAAAGGTGGGAGCGCAGGGCCTGACCCAATGCCCCCTGAAGTCAGCAGGAGTCTTCCTGCCAACGCCACCGGGCGTTGGGTCAGGCCCTCTCGAGTGCAAGGGGATTGCTATCTGCTCAGACCTGAACATGAGGCACCTTAGTTGCTTACAAACTACTGACATGCAAACCTCCTCAAAATTATAGCTAGCACGTACGTCGATAATTTATTAATAACCCTACCACGGCAGACAGACAAGCACGAACCAAGGAGAGAAAGGAAGAAAAGAGACAGCTTCGTCACCCACAAGATCCTACACATACCACACCGTGTCAGAAAGCTCACATACCAAACCAGGTAAAATAGCAGCAGCAGCAGCAGCAATACAGCAAAGAAATGACAGAGTCATCTCTGGCAGTAAATCACACAGAGGGGGGGTGTTGGAGGGAAGGGGAAGTTTCTAGGTTTTGAGTTTGTGTCTGTATTGATAACCAACAAAAAAAGGCAAGCTCTTTTAGCGCTGAAGCAGTACCAGCAATACCCGGTTGCTTTTGTTCAGTCTGAAACTGGAACGGGGAGACTACAGCAAGGCAGAAGTAAAAGCCAGGAGAGTTTGCAACATGTCTCTATACAAAATCATGCTGTTTTTCCTTTGAAAGCAGGAGAAATGCAGAGGCCCTGAAATATATTTAATGCCAATAGCAGCAACTCTTTCAAGGGAACACCAGCAGACTCCTACACTGTGTGCCTGGGGTGTTCACCGACATGGCAAAGCGCCTCATCCAAGCGGGGCCATCAGCGACACTTGAAAGAGTTTGCTGGGAAGAGGCAACAGGGGTCCAACGCTGCTCACAGGGGCTGAACTGAGTGGTGCAGCTCCTGCAAATTCCCCAAGTGGAGCTGTACCAATAAAAGGACGTTTACTTATTTATTTTTTTTTGCTGGTGTAAGTGTGCCCAATGGGGCTTTTGCCAGTGTAGCAATGGAACCAGAGGCAGGGCTGAAGGTAACCTGCACCCCTGATTAACGAGCACAGACTGGCAAACTATTAAGTATAAAAAAGTCTTACCAAGCAACCTTTTCAGCTAGGCCATTCCCAAAACTTTAAGCTTCAGTTTCCTAATGAAACATACAGAATAGAGGAAATTCAGAGAGTTCAGCCAGGAAACCTCTGTAACTCCAACACATCCTCACAAGGTTCTATAGGACCTCAACAGGTCTCAGACAATTCTGTAAGAGTCCCTCTTTCCAGGGATTTAAAACAATCGACACATTTGGGGCTAGTTTAGAAGAACAGCTGTAATCGCACTGGCTAGCAAGCAGGCAACACAAGCCATTTATGTGTAACTAAATTCTTTATAACAGCATTTACCTAAAAAACAAAGATGTAATCAAAAGCCAACCTTCACCTGAACCCACTAGACATCACTTCATTCTTAGCATTAGCTAGGCCTGAAATAACATGCATCTGAGATTTAAGGGGTACGTGAAGTACATTTGCTTTGTGTACACGATTACACAAGGTCTACATTTGTGTTGTCCCAAAAGCACGAGGACTTTTCAAAGCCCAGCCTAAAAAAAGAGAGATGTTGGATGGAAGATGCACTATCGCGCTAGGTCACAGGAAAAAATTTGCACAGCAGAACTCCTCAACTGATAAAAACAGGGCATGACATTTACAGCAGCGAGAAACAAATACTCCTCACGCCTCCAGCTGTTTGACAAATGACCTGTCATCATTCCTGAGAGCACAATGCCATCTAGCATTTCTGAAAGGTGATCATGGAATAGTAACTAATATATAGATTATCAACAGATAGGACAGAGGCACAATTTTACATGCAGGTATGTATACACACACGCAAATGGACACGCCTCAATGCTAATGACCAGAGAGAACCTGGGGACAATCCTAAATATCTTCAAGTGTACCAGCAAGCATATTGTTTAACTTTGGGGGAAAAAAAAATTGCAAACAATTTTAGAACATCTATCTTTCACCAGCATACCACTTTCTTTTTCTTCGCCTGCAAAACCAGGTTACCTTAGTTACAACGAGCGTGCAGGGCTCAGAGTCAGCAAAAGGCTTGCAATGCACCTTCTCCAGAACACAAACCTACAGACCAGGGTGTTGGTCTGAAGGTCCGACAGCTCGCTACCCAGCGGGGTTAGAAGCAGCTGCTCCAGGCAATGCCATTCAACCAGCCTACACACAGGATTCTTTAGCAAGACAAATCTTCCTCCCCTTTCACTTCACTTCACAAAGAGCCTTCCTCCAGAAATGATGTCAGCCCACTCCCTGCTCTTCCCTGAACCACATTCATAGAGGAAAAAAAAAAGATCTGTGGCTTTTTTTTTTTATTATTAAATTTCTGCAACACACAAATTCAGAGATTTGGGGTGGCAGAAGCAGCTGTCAGCTGGTGGGAGAAGTGGGGAAAGCAATTAAAAAAAAAAAGGCACCACTCAACCCATGGCTCCTGCAGACGCCACGACTGCAGGAGCGTAAATGTCTTCCTCACTACCATGCCAAGTACCGTGAATCCTGTGTGTGCCACACACACAACCAAGAAGGAACCTGAACACTGCTCACGTGAATGGGCACTAGTTTTCGTATTTCTCGTTTGTATCTTTAAGGCGACTTCACGTACAAAGAGCCTGATGGCACAGCATTGCAACGAACACAACCACAACCAGGCCAAGCATACAAGGAGTAGAGCTTAGTGGCAGGGAGAAACCTCTTTTCGATAGCTACACCCTGCCTTTCCCAGCCCTGCAAGATCACACGAAAACACACTGCAGATGGGGCACATTTAGCACCAAGGACCCATGCCAAGCCACTTAAGGGAAGAATCAACCTTCGTGGTAGGTAAGAGAAGTCGTAATTTGCTTATTTCTTTATTTCTTTAAGCTTTATTTCTTAAAGGCATGTTTAAAAAAATAAACCTTTTAGCCTGAAAATTTCTGAAGCGGGGACACTGGAGTGAATTTTGGGCAATACTGGGCAAACACCAGGCGAGACAAACAAAATTCAGGCTAGTACGATTCATCACATAGAAAACTACACAGGTATTATGTGTTTATGTGCATGATGCACGTAAACCAAAACACCAGTATGGAAGTATAATCCACATGGTTAACTCTGCAGTGCTTAATGAAATCTTTAATAATTTACAACGCCGCATTTGAGTGGCTGTGGAACACTTTTACTAATTCTGGATATTCTCAAATGGAATTTTCCATAAACACTGTGCAGAATTACCTGTATTCAGAGAATACCAATTCCTGTACAGATTAATAGCACTATCTATTTAATTTTTATATTCTTTATTTTACTGTTTTGGGGCATATTCTCTCTCACTACAACAAAAAAGAACACACACTTCTGTAATGTTATCCTTTAGCTGGGATTCCCATCAAAGATCCCTAATATTCATTCAAAAACATTGTATTTACTCTCATAAGAGGCCCCCAAACAAAAGCAGCGGATGGCAAGCTCACCTGCAGCAAGCACCAGTGACTACACTTTCTTTGCTGCTGGGAATACTGGCTGCATGTGAGCTTTGGACAGCAAAACATGAGGAGAAGACAAAGATGGGAGAGGAAATGCAACTGTTAGGTGGGCATATATTAAGTTTTTTTCTACAGCTCTCTTCTACAGAATGGGTGGAACAGCTCACATTTTCCACACACAGGAAAACTTCCTCAGTCAAGAAAAATTGGGACAACCATGCATGCAACATGCCCAAGAACATGATTGGGAAGTGCATGAATTCACCGGTATGCAAGGATGTCAAAAGATGGCAAAGGGCTGTCTTCAAAGCAAGTATGTTCCCCAGAGGTGACTTTGAAGGTAACTTCAAGGCTCACTTCTGTGAGATCTGCACGTGGGGAGAAGCTGGTATCCAGGTGTGCTCCGACATGATGACCGAGCTCCAGCTGTTCTCACCTAATGGTTTTTCGGCTAAATAACCCACACTGAGGCAACAGCAAGGGGTCCGAGTAGGCACAAGCATCGTCTGGCCAACAGCTCACTTCCAAAGGACAACAAAAGTCACTGAAGACCAAATTCAACATTTGCTGAGTTTGCTTGATTTACCTAAGGGATTACGTTCGTAGGTTATCTGCAAAAAAACGAATTTAACAACTTTTATTCCCAGGAACTGGGTGCGACGAGAGCCCCAGCTGACTGACAGCCACCTAGTCTTCTCCTGAACACCCGTCCTGTGGGGCGGAGTGTGGAAAAAACGAGTCCCATCAGAGTCTCTCCCGTGAAATAATACCTAAACCACGAGGCAGCGTTACTCTGCATTACCGGAGTGACTCAGACCAAGGAACAACTACGGCCACAAGCGAGGCTGCACACCCAGGCTAACAGTTAGGCAAATTCTAACCTAGCACAAAACCGAGTTAGCTCGTGAAGAAAACGATCCACGCCGAGGCCCGTAAAACACGCACACACAGAAAGACACGCGCTCTGTTTTGGCATCAAAACTCTGCATAGATCAAAGACTCGCTTCAGGTGCCAGAGCCTTCAGGTGCCAGCCTCCAGCCCAGGGCTCCTGCCCGCTGCCGGCCACCGAGCAAAGGCTTCGGGAGCAAGGAAGGTGAGAGATCTTAAAGTGAAGAGTCTGCGACACGCACACACACATGTATATATATATATTAGAAACTATGCAAACTAGAGACTCTACAGGTTCTTACTTTAAGTCCATTTCCGAAATGCATTTTAAGTGCAAGTTGTGCTTTTTCATGTGCTTGTGCTGCCACTATCACCATTCAGCTGCCTGCCAGTGCTGCGTTTGCTTCCACACAAAGCCAGCCAGGGAAGAAGCACCCCGTGCACCGCTTCACCAGCGGGTAAAATCTTCCAACTGCTTTTAAGACCGGCACGACAAAACCAGGGCTTACAGATGCTTAGCCAACACGCAAGCACCCTCCATCCATCGCTGGCAGGGATGCTGCAGAAGGCAGCACCGCCACCGCCAGCTCTCAGTACTGCTGCGGAAACTGCACGGGGGTTATAGCTACGAAGGCCCCTTCACGTCAGCAGGCTGGATCTCCAGGACTGAATTTCAGTATCTAGAAGATGGCAACGGAGAGCGGAAAGCACAACAGAGTCTCACATATTTCAACAGCATTGCAGGGGAAAAAATCCACCTTGCATTTTTAAACAATTTATTGCATAATGTCATGATATGTGACTAGATACACTTCAGGCTACAGTGAGGACAAAAATCTCTAAAACCTTAAGTACTGGTGATACTGCGTTATGAAAAGGAAAAGAACGGCAGCACGTTGTTAGAATCAATACAAATTAACACATCTGGGCTTTTGTTTTGCCTTTTACGAAACAAAGAGTCTAAACTGCAAAATAGCTAAACCCTAAATGATGGAAAATGCTGGGATGTCACATTTGCCTTCTTCCATCCAAAAGTCTCCACGACACTTTGTTGACGCGCTGTTACATGAATGCAAATTATTGCAAAGACAACGAGTTAAGTGTCCCTGTATTTCTTGATTTGTGTAAGTCAAGAGATGTTAGGCTAAGTCCTGTCCCCTTTTTCTAGCAAAGCCGGGGGGAGGGGGGCAAACTCCTCCAGATCACTTCTGGGGCTCAATCATTATTCCACAGGTGAAAAGACAACATATAGAAGAACTTCACATAAAACAGTTCCCTCATATATATTTTTAAAACATTAAGATAGTGCAACTTTTTAAAACACATTTATCACAACACAAATTAATTTCTTGCATTCATCTAAGTTCTCAACTTTATACCTTGGCACACAAAACAGGAATTTTGATTCATATTTAAAAAAAATGCACACCCTGGGAGAAAAAAAAAAGCAAACTGGCCAATTCTTCCCCCATTTATCTAGCAAAACCTTCTTTTCTTCTTCTTTCTGCCATTCAGTGAGTATAAAACAGGCTACACAAGCCTCATTTCTGTGCTAAGTTTACTTTTAGAATTAAATAATTGAAATAGTTTATTAAAAAAAAATAATATATCCCCCCCTCCCCTGAAACACTGCTCATAGACAAACTGAATGGAAGTTTGTATTTCTTTCGATCTGCTTTGCATGCAATTCCCCTGAAAGGAATCAGAAACAAAGAACTGGTTTGCACGTTTGGTTTTACTAAGTTGTACCACGTGAAATGTAACAACATTGTGCACCGGAGCACGGGGGTCTTCCTCCGCCGCCCTGCTTGGATCTCCTGTCTTCAGTTCAAATGCACCTGGGAGAGTGACTCAGACCAGGTTCCCCGGTTTCCGGTCCTGGCCTTTGCTGGGGACAATTGTGCTCTCTGAATTGTTCTGCTGAAACTGAAGTCTGCTCCCCCTCTGCGAGGGAGGAGGCGCGTTGCTGTGCTGGTGATGGAAAAAAGAGGAGCCTGGGTAGTGCCCCATGACCTCGCTGTACGTCGGGGGCGGTCCTTCCATCCTTCCATTACTGCTGTAGTTGGTTGCACTTATGCCCGAATTGCTGCTTGGTGGGCAGGGGCCCCCATTGTACATCGAGATGTCTATCAAGTCGCTATCAAAAATGGTTCGGTTGGGCGGCGCCCTGACGGATTCCCGGTTGAGCTCCATCTGCTGCTCGGGGTCCCGGAGCTGCAGGGTGCACGGGCCTTGGTACGGCGGCGGCTCTTCCCCGTCCGAGAGGGAAATGGTCGGAGGAAGGTCGATCTCATGCTGCATGTACGGGTAAGTGGGCTGGAAGCGACTGAAACGGTCCCGCTGCATAAAGGATGGGGCGGTAAACCTGTCCCTGGACCTTGGAGCATACATAATCTGCAACGGGAAGAGAGAGACACGTGGCTGAGCAAAGCGCTGCAGGTCCTCCATATTTGAGAGGAACTGATGAAATGGGAAGTGCTTCTCTTTGTCGCCTATCTTAGAGGTTTAATCCAGCAGATATTGTGCTCCCACGTGCGTGCGTGCGAAAAAAGGGGTAGGAGTTGCAGGAAGGATCTAACGCAAGATATTTGAGAGCAGTTTCACAAAGGAAGGCCAAGATCCTACACGGCTCCTTCTGACATTACAGCATGCAGAGCCGAGATTAGACAATTCTGCTGCTGTACAGAGGAAACACTTGAAATTATTTTTCTCTCTCATCTTCACAATTAATTAGTTCTGAGGAAATGAAATGTCCCAATGCTGAACTTCAGCTGCAGCTCGAGCCTCCCCCTCCTACTCTGAGTTAATGCAACCCCCCACACTACCAAAGAATTCAGATGGCCGTTTTAAGTACATTTTGTGAAGGTCCAGCATATCTCACGCCTTCACTACACGAGCAGATCAGGTGTCCTCCGCCCCCCCCTCAGTTCTCAGCCAGACCTCAGCCTCCAGGGGGGACTTCTGCTCTGGGAGTGGAAAAAATGTCTCTGGCGTGTTAAGCACTGGGGAAGGTCAGGATTTACAAGAGGAAGAGTTTGAGATACTCTGTGAGGAGCTATTGCTTTTCACTTGGTCTATTCCAAATCTGGACAGACACACCAGCTTCTTAGACCCAGATCTATCAAGTTGCTCATTTCATTTCAGGGTCCATGCAGCGTCTTCATCCCCTGACCCCACAAACGCAGTGTCAGCTACCACAAAGATTCAGTTTGACACAGGAGAGCTGTGCCACCACTCAGGACAATGAGCGGCAAATTCTGTGGCTAGCCAGAAGACAGGAAACACTGACAACAGAGAACATGCTGTAAATTCAGGAAAAATACACGGGGAAGAGCAACAGGCCTCCCAGATTCCATGGAAAACTCAAATTACCAAGCCACTGGATGACACTTATCTGTGAATACCTACTGTGCTACAGGGAGCTGCTGATGGAGACGAGGCATTGGGTAGCTAGAACTTCAGTCTTTTAATTAAAAACGTCTTAGACTTTACTGAATGGGAATTGAGACAGGCTCAGTTGTCCACACGAATCTGGCTCTTGATCTACACTGAAAAGGCTTCTTTACTTAATAGATGTATGTTTTGAGAGGAGGCGAATATACATAACGAAAAGGAGGAAAGCACATCGCCAAAGACAGTAAGAAATCTGACTTTACCTCTGAAGCACCCTGGCGCGATACCGAGCTTTCCGAAGGCCACAAGCACCCTTCCTGAAATGTAGAAGGAAACAAATGAGAGAAATCAATAGATCACACAACGATCTTAACTCGATACCAAAACTCTTATGAGTAATCAGCCTCTAACGACTGGTTATCTACACCTGGAGAAGTCCCACTCCTTCCTTTGGAGAACTAGAACAACCAGCAGCTCCGCCTCCGATCAAGCCGAGCTCGGCGTGTTGGTGAAGTGCTGAGGTGCCTGGCAGCACGCGGGGACAGCAGGAGGCAGCTCAGCCCTCGTGCGCTGAGCTGGTACCCGTCACCTCCCAGCCGGCGGTGAGGCCACGCCAGCAAGGGCAGCAGGTACGACGAGGCTCGTCTTGGCGGCGAGGATCCAGATTACACACGGGAGTCAGAACAGCTCACAACAAAACCTGACGTCTGTAACGTCACTGAAGTGACGTTCACTCGAAACCCAGGAAAATCCTGGTCAAACCTGTCCGTTGCCTAATTCCCTGCGGTAATGAAACAGCCGAGGTTTCAGCCACCAGTTCCCCCCTTCAGCCACCTCCCCAGCCACCTTCCCAGGCCACAGTATTTTCTATCTCATGCCCTAAAAGTCTGTTCTGATACCATACCAATGCCCAGGGCAGAATAAAAGGGCAAAGAAAATATTGTCAATATGGGAAAATAGCTTCAGGTATAGCTTTTCCTTCTCAATTTTTTAGAGTCACAATAACTACTGCAATTAATTTATCTTATTGGAAAATTTCAAAGCTGAAAAGGACACGTCAGAGAGACTACAAAGGGCAGAATAGATTTTTTTTTCCACTAAGACTGTAATTATCTGGTCATGAGCATTGTCTCGGTGCTAAGTAAAGTTTCATGATGTTACAGACAAGAAATTTCAGGAACAGTAAAGAAAATGCATACTGCCCCCAAAAGCATTACCCTGTATAGACTACCCTCCAATCCTACTGTACCGCTTTTTCTCACCATAGCATCTTTGAACATACTTCAGATGTAAAAATAGACCTAACTAGATGTTCAGCATGGCACTCAGAGACCAAAAGCCGTCTGTGATCTTTTCAGGAGAGTCCAGCACAGAGGAAAGCTGCTCTAAGAGGAATCTCCCACAGGATTCAGCTGTTAAGGGAAATGCTTCGAATAACAAAGCTGGTCAATCACTTCTCTTCTGTAGCTTCAGAGAGCAGATATAGAAGGCTGACAATTGCAATTATTTACAACTTCCTTTTGCAAGTGTCCCCACTCACAAAGGCCTGATATAAAGGACAAATCTTGGGTAGGTTCGTATGCTTCAGTGGCTATATGAGATTTTGTCAACTGCAGAAATTATAACTGTGTAACTGTAGTGCTGCAAATTATGAGTATCCACCTTCCTTTCCACCTCTCCATCAGCCAGATGCCCTCATTTTGAAATACCTGAGGTTGTATTTGCACAATTAAAGACAAGCAAGTTATCAGTAGCTGGCCAAGCAGGCTCCAAATTTGTGGCAGTGAAGTAAAATCTATTAGTCAAAGCTAAAGTACCCAATTAACAATCCACGAACTACATACACGTCCCGTGCAGCCCAACAGCAGGTTCCTTCAAGCGATGGCTTACAATAGGATAGTGTGTAGCTGCTCCCCATGCCGAGAGGCAGCGGGGCCTGCACGCTGTGCCTTGGTGCCCAGAACCAGCCCTGGAACCAGCAGCATCTACCAGCAGCAGCCAGACAGAAGACTGGAGTACTTCTGAGATCCTTAGGATGCAAGGGTGCGTAAAACACGGCCTCCGTGACAGTGTGTCCTACAGCCCACCTGCAGCTACCACCTTCCCGGAGGTTTTCTGGGGAACGACCAGCAGGCTGAGTAAGTCATTTGGCAACAGCCAACCCCAGTAAGATCTCTCTCCCATGAGCCAGACAAGCTCCCCAGGCAGATGGCTGGTAGCACGTGCTCGGCACATCCATGTTTCGAAGACACCGGGCTCACGCTCCACGCACAGACCCATCTCACACAAATATCCAGGCTGGCCCAGCCCCGTGGTGGGGGAGGCTCCCATCACCACGGCAGTAAGCCCAGGCCAACTGACGCAATAAAAGAAGAGGCGCTGCACTCTTACTGTGATTCTTTCTTAATGCATGGACAAGTCTTAAAATCAACAGCGAGAGAGGCACGGAGAAAGGAAAGGAGCTGGCAGGCACCTGTGCCTCCAGCACTCAGCTGTAAAGGAATCCTCGAATCCTGGCAGGAAAAGAACTTTTTGTACAGTGACTTGCACCGAGCAAGGGCTCTCCTACACCGAAAGGAGAGGAGAGCAAGATGACAATATGGGAAGAAAATGGCAGAAGGGGGACAGACAACAAACAACGTGCCAATGCTTAATTATGAATGGTTCTGTGGGGTTCGTATTTATCTATTTGAAGGATACTACAAAACAGGAAAATTATTTATGCTTAGTATCACGTCCAACAGCTAACAGAAAAACTGGGAAATCAATGAAAACGTAACACATCGAAGCACTTTGCTGAATCTTGCTCTGAAATGCTACAGACGTTTTCTGATCTTTGCCTTCTATAAACACACCCACTCCCTCCATAGGGTGGCATCTGTCTGGACAAGAGAATTGCATGCAAACAAGCATCCACCCCATCTTGCCAACTTTGGCCTTTTCAGCCATCCTACCTTCCTGGAATCATTGCACCCACCACAGCAGATTTACTATCTGCCTTCCTCAAGTCTCCACCCGAGGAAAATCGTCTGTCCCGACACCAGGCAGGATGTCTTTTTTATACAGCTCACACATCATGTACCTGCTTCTTGTGTGTACCCGGTAGCCTTGGCCCATTCGACTTGCTCCTTCTTAGGCTACAAGTCTGCAAGCGTGAGCTTGAATATTTATAAGCGCCATGGAGGGAAAGCCCATGCGTTCATTCCCTGTGTTGTAATCGTTTTTAACATGGCTAGGTTCTGGAACAAAAAAGGGTATGAGTCTTCATGGTAAATCCCAGCTCCTACAAATAACGCCAGAGCAAGCAAAATCTGATGGCTGCAGCTACGTCTTTTGCTGACCCTAGCTGTTCCTGGGTTTCATGACAACTTACAGAAATAAATGTTGTGATTAGGTTTTGAAATAACAGCGTCATTTAATAAATCCAGCTGGTCGATTACTTAATTATCTTGTGGTAATGATCATTTACGTCAATGTTTAGAACTTAGGAGACTGGATAAACCCACGATAACTTGCTTAATTTATATTTTACGAGGATTTACAGCCTCTAGAATCAAACAGTTTAGGAAGACGACTTTCCAAGGCCGCTTTTAATCACTGAGCTTCCTGGAGCATACGCTGTCATCCAACCTCCGTGGTTCAGCATCTGCACATTGACAGATGGGAGGAAAGAAACTTACTGGAAGATTTTTTAACTCAAGATTAATTTCAGGCAAGAATGTATGCTCAGTAAGGAAAACTCCTCAAACTGTAATGAAGCAAGACAAACCCATACAATCACAAATTTGCTTATTTACTGACTCCCTTAAGGAGATTTTCAGGTTTTTTTTCCTACTTTTTACTTTTTGACAATTAGAACTCAGCCTGAAATGGTACTTCCTGGGAGCAAGTCAGTTTTTCACTCTCTGAAATGCATTTATGGGTATTAAGAAGGTCCCTCTCTTCCCCCTAACTAAATTCAAATTTTACATATACAATTTTACACACATATATATAAAATAATACCCCTATCTCTTTTTTGCAGGTGAAGTGTTTCAAATGGCAGTGCAGTTTCCGATTTTGGCCCTAGGTGGCAGTGATATATTACAGCACATTTAATCAGTGCCTTGCTCGAGGAACACACACAGGCCCGTTCCTCCCTGCCCTGCCTGTTCTCAGAGATGCAGAGCATCACAGCTCTGAAGATCACAACACTTTCCCTCCCTAACACGAGCAAGGCAAAACTACTGCCTTGTCCCTAACAGAACAACAAGAGCAAGACTGCTCCTTCCTTTATAAGCTTTTTTTTCCCCCCAAGGGCAGGAAGGGTTACAGCATCTTGCAGAATGGCACACTACCAACAAGAAGTTCAAGAGAGATAATTACGGAGAGAGTCAGAACTCTCACTCTTATTCTGCCTCCTGACATTTACAGCGGTTATTTCTGTTACTTGATGCTTTAAAGTCTTTATTTCCCCAACCTCACAGCACTTTGCCACCTGAAGTAATCTTCATTTCATGGAAGTGGAGGAAATACATATTATTATGCTTCCTCCTTGATTTGGAGATGAAGCAAGCTGCCCACGGTGACATGCTGAGTCAGTAGCCACCAGGAGCCGGCACTCCTCGCTTCTAGCCCTACCTGCAGACTGATGATGCTGCCCTTATTAAAGCTGTTCTGGCTTTTTTGTGGTGGACTTCAAAGAGCAGCAGCCAGCACACGCTGTCCCTCCTGGCAGGCAGGAGGAGAACACTGTGCGCGTCCCGTTCCTGTGAGCTGATGCCTGGTGCAAGGGAAAAGTCTGGCCAAGCAGGGTGTTCTCACCACCTACGCTCCCTCCTGGCCACCGACTGGGCTCTTGTTGACACCGGGGTTTTCTTTCCTTTGCACGGTTGGGTAAGAAAATGAGAATGGGTGGGTCGGGCACGTCAGCAGGGAACAGAAGCAGCAGTGCTAACGCTGGTGGGGCAACAGGCAAGACAAACATTTGCCATCTCCAACAAATCCACGTAGCTGGCAATACTGCCGAGTATTTTCTCTCGCCCTCCTGCTTTTCCACTTTCCTTCTGAAAGAGCTGTTCCGGGCAAGAGCACGGTGCTTTTACAGCTGTGCTGCTGGATCTCAGCACTATCAATGCCAGTCCCATCGCAAGCTGAGCAGCCCTGGCGGCGACGCTGCCCCCATTTGGGAGGCAGGGACGCAGGAGCTGGTCGGGGCACGCATCCTGCGTGACGGACATGGGCGCTCCGCCGCCAGGAGCGGGGCTGGGGCAGCCCGAGCATTTGGTACTCCTTCAACATCGATTTGTAAGAGAACAAGACGTAAAGAGAGAAGCCGCCAGGACGGGAAGAAGGAATCAATTTAGCAACATCAGAAGCTCATTAAGCGCCTCCCTGCGAGTCACTTTGTTAATCAGCTTTCCCTCAGCATCCCCCTGGAAATCACGGGTGATGACACCCCGAGTTAATCACCAGAAAGCAAGATTTATCTTGGTTTTGTCCCGGCGAGGAAAAGACTGCGCTGGCAGCCGCACGTACCTCCCCTGGGACGCCAGACGGTCGTACCCCGCGCACAGACGCGCTGCTCTGGGGCTGCCACACGGCTCCATCCCAAAGCCCTTGGCGCTGCCGGTAACATCCCCATTCCCGCTGGAGAGGAGGCACTTCTCCAGCGACGGAGCCCCGACCCCCTTCCCGGTCCGCTCCACCCCGCACAGCCTTCGGTTCCCCCTCGGCACCACGTGCCAAACGCCGGTGGCTTGGCCGGCAGGGGGAAACGTTCAATGTTTTATGCAGCGAGACACAGACACCACTCAATACCACACGTCCTCACTTCGGGTCGCCACTCAGGCCGGCACAGCTGGCGCTCAGCTCACAGTCGTCTCCCCCAGACCCATGTTTCTGCTGATATTACAACCGTGGTTAAATTCTGCCAAACAAACATCGTGTGTTTTAAGGGTCTGTATGTTTTAATATCCACACCAGGAGATGGGGGGGCTTGCCCTGGGAGGTGAAGGAGCATCCTCAGCAGCACCACGACAGGAAAACCCAGTATTTCTGAGCCCTCAGGAGACTGCTGTGTCCCAGCTGTGGGGCTGTTTAAGGCCTCAGCACACTAGTCATGGTAATAAAATACAGACAGACCAGGGAAAAGACTGGAAGGTGGTAAGACCCCAGAAGGGATAAAAAGGAGGGGAAAACAGAAAAGAAAAAACAAATTTAAAATGGAACTGATGGGCACGCAGAAAAGCACGGCTACAGAACACGAACGCAACAACTACATTTCAGCATGCACTTGTTGAAGACCAACTCGCAGATTTTCTGGGACCAGCCCCTTTTCTGCCCTTCGAGTGTTACTCACACTTGGGATTCTAGAGGTATTTCATCTTCTTTTTAATGCTCTGATTTCTGGACAATGAGAATTTCAACCTCTAGGCCTTTTTTTTTTTTTTTAAAAAAAAAAAACAAGAAGGAAGTTCAGCCAGATGAAGAAGAAACCCACGAGCACATAAGCACATGTTGCATTTCATTATTTCAGAGCCCTGACCCCACAAGTTTTACAGGTGTGAGGCTGGCGATAAAGGCAGCAGAGAATTCACCCGTTCATTTCTGTTGCACTTGTAAAAAGAAGCAGAATAAATGAGATTGGCAGTGGGCGAGCTGGTCTTCAGGGCAGCTGCAGCTCAGCTGTTGGAAGGCACCCTCATCCAGAAACAGGACGGGCTTGAGGAAAAGGCACACAGCTGAACGCAGCACAGGCACGAAGGGAGACAGAAACAAAACAAAAACAACAACAAAAAAGGCCCATCTGAATAAGAACGGGCAGATCCTGTCTCTGGCTACGCCTCTGCAACCTCGGTCAGGCGAGGGGTGGTTTCTCTTCATAGTTCCCTGCAGGAACCAGCTAGTTCATTTACTGGTTTTGTTTAAAAAATACTGCTGAACTTCCCCTGTTTTCGTTCACCGTTTCTCTACCGACAAAAGGCCTGAGTCAGAATGACATTCCCTCTACGCATTAGTGGTTAATAAACATTTAAATCCATTTTCAGAGTCTGCACACCACAAAAGGCCCGTTCCCTTGGAAGAAAACCCACTTCCCATCAGCACTCGCATGCAGACGGAGGCCTGCCTGGTTAAAAGGCAGGTGTATTTTGCAAGGTACAACCTACCCCGCGCCTTACAGCGCACGCTGCCTGTTCGCCTTGTGCAATCCACTCTGCTTCGGACAGCAACACTGGACTGGTCATTTCCAGTTTCACATCACCAGCCAAACGCGCCCGTTCCCCGCTCCTCACGCACTGTGGGCTGCTTCCACGGTTTGTGCTGCTAACAGAGCACGGCTAGTTTCCACCAGAATTTCCTTCTGATGTCTAAGATAAAGGAAAATTCAAAAGTATTTGATGTCTGACCTCAGAGACTGCCAAAGGTCTCTTCCTTGCACATATGACCTTTTTTAAGGATGGCTTCAGCTTATCAGAAACCAAGATGAGTAACAGCGATGACAAACCCACATCAGACAGTTTCCGGAAGAATTAGTAACTGCTTCTTGCCAAGCGATTACCAATTCCCACAAAGTCCTCACTTGACTGTCACCATCGGTACTTACAAGGGTGCCATCAAACCGAAACTGAGTCAGTGTTTTAAAGATGATTTAAGAGCAGTTCTGGATACTAAAGCGGCTCCCGAGTCCCCAGCGTCAAATCCGACGTCCTTATTTGCAAGAAGATGATGTTTCCTCCCTGGCTTCCAAGAGGGAAGGCGCCATTCACTCTAATAACAGACAATACTAACGAACCATACACAGGAAATAATGGGTTTCCTCATGCATTTGACAGCTCGCTGCCATTTTAAAAGATTTGTGAAGATGAAAATGTGTTTCCTTTATCTCAAATCATGTCATTTTAGCTACTTGTAGCGATTATAGTTAACACTTTTCAGACAGAAGTGTGGTTCTTAAATTAGTGTGTCCATTTCAAAAAAACTCTCAAATTAATCTAGTCAATTTTTCCAGCCCAGAAGAACACAAGGTTACGGTTTCGCAAGCTGTAGTTTCATCTGTAACTAAATTAGAGCTCGACACACCTGGTTACCAGAACGATGGGCACCAAGGCTGCCTCCTCCCGAGGAGATGGCTCCTCTCTTTCCTGCACAGCCTCCAAGGTGTAAGAGTTAGTCACCTCAGCGAAAGTGCTAAAAAGCAACTGGTTTTCAGCCAGATTAGCTCCCTGAAGCACCTCATCACATCCCTGTGATACGGAGCCCAAAGAAGGAGATTGAAACACACAACCAGGATGGAAAGAAGGGTAAGACAGTGGACTGAAGAGTGGTTAAAACTATAATGGGACTGTTACTTCCAGTTACAATCTCTTTTTTTTTTTTTTTTGACAGCAGTAAAAACAACCAGGTTGCCAGGAATTCAATCCAGGATTCAAAGCATCAAAAAGCTACACCCAGCGCATCCCACCCAGCAAACTTCTGGCTCCCGAGGCGAGTTACGAGCCCCTTTACTGCTGGGTTGACTTGGGACAGCCTTGGAAAATCTAGATGGAGATTCAGCCTTAAGCCTCTGGCTCCCTAACAAGACATCTTAGCCACTCCAGGCCCCTGAGGAGGATCACTTTCCTAGCATTTTCTTGCTGCTCGAATGGAACATAAACACGGCGCTCTCCTGGGCAGCTACTGGTCTAGTGTTTTGGATCCAGCAAACTGTCACTGCAGCTTCACAGAGCAGTAACAGTGGTAAAACTCCAAGATATTAGTAAATATCTGAAAAGTCACAACACAAATGTCAGTTCTTCATACCCCAGGTGATCCCCATTTACTCCCCTTCCATTTCCCCTCATGCCACAGCAACAGCAGCGAACAGGATGCCATACCTGAACTTCCAAACACGAAATGAAAACACGCTACGTAGAGCACAGCAGGGCCTAAGAATACTCCAAGGCAGTAAATTTTAAATTTACATTCTAATTTTTTCCACTGACAAATCCAACGACAGTACTGAAACCAACATTGGAAGTTTTTCAGAGTTGTGCGTATCAGAGCTTCTCTGCAGGCTTGGATGCAGACGAGTACAGCACGAGGAAAAGGGATTTGGTAGAAGGGTTCGTACTCACCGTCTGCAAAGTTTCTTCCTGTCTTCTGCTTTGGCTCTGCCGGTTGATAAAAGAGCGTGTCGAGAGTTTGTAATGGTTCAACAAGCAGATGATCACTACCACCATAACAGTTATAACCACAATTATAATGATGATTTGAACAAACTCCAGTTCAGCTAAAACAAAGAAGAGAAAAAGAAAAAAAAGTCAGTCACAGACAGAATGTAATTCATCAAAGGAATAGCCCGAAAACACTCGGTATTTCATCAGAACTGATGCTGTCCACTTTGCAAAGTTTTGCAAAGAAAATGATGTCCTAAAAAGTATGAAATGTTTGACTTCTTGGCATTGCTAATCAATCGGTATGAGTGACTGCAGGTCTAAGTTGAGAAACTTCTGGGTGATCCTCCACCGCTTCCTTTACAGGTAATAAATTCTTCAGCATAAACAATTCCGTTGGGTAACAAAAAACAGAACTAATTTTAAAAGCCACCTGCGACAACAGCAGAGGCCAGAGGGCTCTATATGCTTCAAAGCAGAAGTCACTGAGAGAGGACTCGGGACGCTGTATCTAGTGCTTCAATAATTGCTATTCTGCTGCTGGACTCAAACAACAAAACAAAAAAAGATCAGGAAGACTACAGCAGGGAAAACTTTTCTTAATTTTTATCAGCTAAATCGTGTGAAGACCTAAGTCAAGCTGCAAACAGCCTTTTTCTCCTTTTGGACCTACACCAAGTGCCTTCTTTAATTACTTACTTCTCTCCAACTAGAGTAAAATTAACTTTTCTAGGACACTCCCATTCAGCTAAGTGTCTAAAAAAAGAGTTCTGGTACTCAAAACCAAGACATGTTCCACCATGGCTAAAAAGAAACCAGGGTCTTAGCTGTCGCAAGAGATACGATTACAATTAGCGCCGTCAGAGCCCATCACCTTATCAAAAGTCCCCCCCATGCACAAATACTGGGTATATTTAGAAATGAGTCGCTCGCAGCCACTCTTGCACCCTTCCAGCTCTACTGGAGCAGCACGGATGAGCAACGTAAGGGAAGAAATTGCCCTTTGGAAGTTACAGTCATAGATATTTCTATGGAAACTGCGCTGCTCGCCGGGGATGCTCTCATCTTGAGAGACAACTCCAGTCAATGGGAGGAGGTCTCCGGTTGTCACGCAGGTAAGAAGCAAAAGCAGCAGCAGGAGTTGCTCAGTTCTCAGCACTTTGCAAAAACGACCCTACTTTTGGGCACCAAAACATGAATTTGAGGGAACCGATATCAAATTCCTTCCTCTCAAAAGCCAACAAGAAAAGAAAAATACCAGAGAAAAAAAAAAAAAAGAATAAAGCCAAAGCAAACATCAGGGAAACCAGCTTGTTCTCTCTTATCTCCTTCGTTTGTAGTCATCCTCACCCTCCTGTGCAATACCAGTAGCTGAAGCTTACGCAAACACAACTATGAAGCCGAGCTAGAAAAATGTCCTTCACGCACAAAATGCAAAACCACCTGTGGCGGAGCTAGAGGAAACCCCAAGGCGGTTTCGTTATTCTCGGACTCCTTTCAAACACTGTGACCACCACCACTTACAGATACTTCCTTAGTCAGCACTTTGCTCTGCTTTTGCCATCGGCCCCATATCAGCAACAGCCACTTTTTTTCCTGAGTCACTTGAGATGTCACCACCAAGAGATCCAAAGGCAGGAAGCACGAGAATCAATCAAAAGCAACCCCCCAAAACAGTGTTGAACTACAAAATCAATTTTTCCTGGCTCAAAAAGCACAGAATACAGGCTTGCCACAGCCGACAACTGCTGCAATTCAGATTCTCTGGCTACTGAGTACCAAAGAGCTTCTGTACCCCAAACCCCTTTTTTCCCGGCTTGGGTCCACGCAATACTTCAGACTGGAAGTTGAGAGAGTGTTGCTAAAGGGCAACATGCAAAGCGAGCAATGTTGATTTAGGCTTTCCTAGAATGCAAAGATCACTGGAATGACATGTTGCTTCTGTATCTGCCAAGGGCAGAGCCTTCTAAATTTATCGAGGTCCCAGCGTTTCGGCGGTGGGGGACAGCACCTCTCCTTTGGAAATCGGGGCTCAGGGCTGTCAGCGTTTCCCTCCGGCGAGGGGAGGAATCACTTGGAGACGCTGGGCTAAAATGCGAACGTATATTGGAATCGCAGGAGGATTTTCCAAGTTCAGTGCTGCACTGCAAGCACGAAAACGCCACAAAGCATCCTGCTGATGTTCAGGAGGAGGGAAAGACGACATTCACCCTCTTCTTCCTCCAGCCCGGTCCTCCCCCTAGTCACTAGGTTATTATTAGGAGAAGAGAAAGAGCAAAAGACACGAACAGAAGCCGTCTCTGTTTGCTGGCACCGCTCAAGGCAATGGGAACAGCTTCTGACGGCTGCTGACACACACTTAGTCACTTGGGTCCCTCGCCCCCCCTGCCGCACGTGTGCCGTGTATAACAGCCCTCCCAGCCCCGGCACTACCTTCCAGAAACGTATTTTTCCTAATAAGGGCTTTTTCCATAAATAAAGCTGGGGAGAAAGCAGGGGGAGGCCAGGGGGCTGGGGCAACGAGCCAGCTTTACCTCCCGGTGCCTGCTGCATGCAGGCTGTGGCATTTACGCCAGGTTTCTTTTCCGGGGGGGGGGGATTTTTCCTCACAGACGCACAGCACGAAAAAGGCAAGGGCAGAGTTAATGAAAACGCCTTCCAGGGAAAGTAAGGCAAAAAGAAAGCGGGGAAACGGCTTGTTACGCTATAGATATGCCCGCGCTGTCCTATCAGCACCCCTACGCGAGGGGACGAGGAGCTCCGCACCGCCACCCGCAGCCCCCCCCCGCCTGCCCCACGGCGAGCCCCGGGGGGGCTCTGCGCCCCCAAACCGACCCCCCACACCCCCGCAGCCGCCAACCGAGCACGACCGGGGGTACCTCCGTCCGCCACCAGCTCCCTGAGCCGGGCATCCTTCCCCGCCGTGCCGTTAAGCCGCTCGGCGGCCATGCTCCCGGCCGGGCCCCGCATCACCCGCCCGCCCCGGGCTCCATGCGGCCGGGGGGAGCCGTGCGGGGGCCGCTCCGTGCCTCAGCCCGGCCCTGCCGCCGCCGCCGCCGCCTCTCCCGGCCCAGGGCAGCGGCGGGGCCCGGCCCCGGTTACCGGCCGCCGGCTGCCATGGGGCGGCGGGGAGCTGGGGGGGGGGGGGGGGGGGAGCCCCCGCTGCCCTCGGGTCGCGCCTAACCTGGTGTGAGCGGGCTTTGTCCGCACGGGGGTAATTGGGGAAAATAAAAATAATAATTAGAAACGACGGGGAGCAAAAATAAGGTCCATCGCCGCCGCCCCCATCCACACACCCCCCCACCCAGCCAGCCAGCCACCCCCACGCGAGACCCGCGGGCAGCGTGAGCGAGCGAGGGGCAGGCGCGGAGGGTCGGGCAGCTTACCGCGCCGCTCCGCTCTTTAAGCCGCGGCCGCCCGGCGGAGCCTCCTCGCCTTCCTCCTCCTCTTCCTCCTCCCGCCGGCTCCGCTCCCTCCTCCTCCTCCTCCTCCTCCTCCTCCTCCTCCTCCTCCTCCTCCTCCTCTCCTCCCGCCCCCGCCCTGCCGGCGGCCCCGGCGCCGCTCGCCTGGGGGAGCCCGCGGGGAGCCGCGGCCGGAGGGGAGGGGAGGGGAGGGGAGGGGAGGGGAGCGGGGCGGTGGGCACGGGCACGGGCACGGGCACGGGCACGGCGGGAGGCGGGGCGGCGGCGGCCGCTCGCCCCAAAATGGTGGCCGCCCCCTCAGGCAGGGCGCTGCCCCCGCCGGGCTGCTCCCCCCCGGGGGAAGTTTAAAAAAAAAAAAAAAAATAGAGGGGGAGGGGAAAGAAAAAACGCCAGGGATTTCGGGCTCCGGTTTCATGCGCGTCCTTGGCAAAACTCGCAGCGGCTGGCTTCCCTTTAACCCCTCTGCCTGCCCCGGCCCGGCCAAGGAGCCGCTTTTTCTGGCTGGTTTTCGGGCAGAGCAGTCCCCAGGCCCGGGGGCAGCCACAGAGCAGTGCGGTGGCCGGGACTTACGGGTGCCTCTGGCCGCGCCGGGTGCAGGAGCAGCGCAGAGCCCAGGAGCACCCGCTCCCCGGAGCAAGCGCAGGGATCACCCAACGCCCTCCACCTCACGGCTTTCCTCCCATACCTGCTTAACCCGCAGGGCCAGCCTTCCTCCGAGGTCCTCGTTATTTCTCCAGATCATGGAGATGGCCAAGCACCCAGCGAACACTCAGACCATCGGGCCATAGCCACTGCTCCCCACACACCTCACATCTGCAGACCAACCCCATGGACCAGTCTCAAAAAGACAACCCCTTGACTCAAAGTCAAGGAGAAAAAGCCAGGAGAGAGGGCCTCAGAGAAGTGATCCCGCTTGGATGTTTAGAGTCTTCTCAGTTCTTGAAGGGCATTAACCCACAGCACAGAACAACTGCTTTGGCAAGTTCTCCATGTAGAGAGACAGGCACGCTGCATAACCCACTCCTTTCCTACCTGCCAACATCTGTTTAATAAGATATTGTTGCACCGGTGCAGGCAGAGTGACTGAAAACTGGCTACAGACTGCTGTATCCATAGGCCAAGCAAGTGCTAAGCAAGTGCTAAGCATCCTCAGAGCAATGTTTGGCTCCTGACCTATTTGTTAAGAATTTATCATCAAGTTTCAAGTTTCAAGCCCTGTAGGAGCTGAACAACGGGGCAACAAGTGCCAGATCTCCCATCAAAGCAGGTCCATGGGGACCTGCTTCCTTCTCGGATTGCCTGCCTTATCGCAGAGGTTTCACCCGGACCTAAAACTAGCACGGCCACGCTGGAGAAAGAAAGGGCTGAAGCTCCCCAAGCAGGCTGCGGCGTACCGAGTTGCAGCGCTCCTCCCCAAACCATTACAAGTCTAGCATATTAATGATAAAGCCGAGGGCTGGTTAAACTGGGTAAGTTTTAGGTGAAATTTTATCAAGCCTATAATTGCTGTTCTGCCTCCTATCTCCTCGGTCTTGACTGTGGAAACAAAAAACTCATTCTGGAAGCCACAGGACCCAGACCTGCTTTTTTATTTTACTAATAGCAGAGATGGTAATCTCTGAAACAGAAGAAAACACAGTCAATCTTCAGTGACCAAAACTGGGCAGACACCGTTTCGCAACATGACTTTCCCATTTACACTATTTACCCTTTTTTTTTTCCTCTGCTACTCTGCAGACATTAACGACTATACCAAAAGGTACAAAGCTGGTGAAGAGTAAGAGAAAAAACATGGCTTTGAAACTGGAAAATACGGGGGTGCTTCCCCCTGCTCGCTGCTAGCCTGTGTAGGTCACCCCCCTGGGGAATCTGGGTGGTGTGGGGCTGGCCACAGACGAGTGGATCAGCTCTGATCTGAAATCGAATGGCTTGCTGCTCGCTAGGTGAGCGCACGGAAAAGGGAGGTGGGAAACAGTCGTGGTGGGACAGAGTGGGAGACCAGCAGAGCCCTTCTGGTGGGGGCTTGCGCCTGGGCTGGCTTCAAGCAACCGCAGACGTGCACCATGACTTCCCGTGCCCCCAGCTCTCAAGATGCCACCTCCTGGGGTAAATTTTCACCCTTTTGGTTAAATCTGCCGTTTACAGATTAAGTTTGTCGGAAAAAGTTTCTGAGGAATGACACCACACCAGGAAAAGTAGAAGTGCCTTTCCCATTTGCGGTGAATTCAGGTAACTTACGTGCCCGCACATGCACACCTAGATATATTATGTCGTGTTTAATGTGATTAGGTGCAAGGAACCAAACAGATGGGAGCAGCGTGGAGATTAGTGACGCAAGCGAAAAGAAGCAAGTTTTGGGGAGGGATTTAACGCAGAAGAGGAGAGTGTTGAAGGCCTCTGAATTAACTTGCTGTTAAAGCTGTTCTTTACTCTGCATTAATAGGAAGGATTGTGAAATTGATTTTTTTTTTTTTAATCACCCTTTGCAATCCTCAGTTAAAGATCTGCCTCCAAATCTTGTTTCCTAGAAAAACCCAGCAGTCCTTGATGAGCACAGCTAGCCACACAGCCCACATGCTCCATGTGCTGGCCACGCATCCGGTAGGTTGTTTTCCTGTGCTGGACGCAGGGTTCAGTCCGGGACACAGAATTATAACATGCTGTTTGAAAAGTAATCACATTTCAGCCCTGACTATCCCCGCTTTGTTTACACTGGCGAGTGACACCATCTACTCGTGAGCTATCCCCACTGCAGGTCTACCCGTCCTCGCACAGGTAATTTACAACCGTCTCCTCCGGCAGGGTTAAATGCTGCCGTGCTGATCACACCCTGGCCCTGTTTAGCCTGGAGACCGCGCTGCTGGTACCTTCGATGCTCCCATGCCACTGCTGGAAAACAGGTACGGGATTTCCTAGCAATTCCTGATGCACAAGGAATGGGAAACTCTGGGCACAGGGTTTATGATCAGCACAGGCTGCTCAGACCATGGAAACAGCCCTACAAGGGACAAAGAAAACAGGTGGCCGAGACCCAGATTTCCAGGCAGGTACCCGTTACGTTGAACACTGCTATACAGCAACTTCCACTTCTTTTAATCATTGACTACTCAGTCCTCCAGTTAGCTCTATTAAAAACTTGGGAACCAAATCAGCCATGTTGAAAACACCACAACCCCTTCAGTCCTTCATTTTTATCGTATTTCATAGCTTTTGGCTTATTTTGAGCTCTAATCTAACCACTGGTTGTAGAAATGAGCCGTTTAGGTAAGAGAAAACAGTAAATTAAGGCAAGAAAGGATCACAATGTTTTTGTTTTAATTCTACGGTTATTCAAAGTTATCCCAACAGCAACTGCAATGAAGTATGTGTACCGAGCTCTTCTGAGTCCCAATGGCTGTTTCCAAACAATTTTCAGCAAGTACAGGGAAAAATCCTCCTTCATTTTATATATATATATATTTTAGCCCATTCAAACAGGAGCTAGAGGAGATGCACTAAGGACCACATTAAAAAGCTGAGAGATCACATCATGCATTATCTTACCATAGGAACAGATGAAAGTTAAACGAGAGACAGAATTAGCATGGGTGCTAGAATCCATGCATATGCAAGAATCCACCTCCAGCACAAAACTGAAAGCCCTGTTGTAGAAATATAGGTTGCTAAATAAGCTATTAGCAGTATTTTACACACAGAAAAGGAGCGTTCATTCTTCCAGGAAAGCCTGCTTCTCGGGGTTACAGAGAGTCTCCTGCCAGGTGGATTATTCAGTTCATAAATCTCGATTGCCAACATACTCCCTGCCAGCCAGGAAAAGAAAACAATGGGCACTTGGCTTCAGATTAACAGGCTATCAAGATATTTCAGTGCTTTCTAAGGTGTAGGGACAGACTTCAAGAAGCTGTATGGTGCAGAAACCCGTTCAGATCACAAGAAAACCCAGAAACTTTGGGTTTAAAAAAAAAAAACAAACACAAGTAAGGGCAAGACATAGAACCAAGACAAGAAGGGAAAACTGAACCAGGATAACAACAAAGTGCAGAAAATACAAGTTGAATATGATGAGCTCTATTTTATTTCTGGCATTAATATAATCAGATGGTTTAGAGAGATGAAACTATGCCTCACTGATGTTGCAGTCTAGCGCCTGAAAGCAACAATGAAGACAGGAACCTGGAAAAGTGGTATCCAAAGAAATTTGGGGGAGAAAAAGAAGCAATATAATGCACTAATTGAGGTCAGTGATGCCAGAAACTGTTTTGAAAAGCCCACAATGCCGATACAAGCTAGTATAAACATTTAAAAGTGAGTAAGGGAAATACATTGGATACTGAAAAATGGGTCTATGAGCAAAATCAAGTAATTTTCTTCTTACACTTTCATCCTATGGTTTTGTCATCGTTTGTCTTGCAGCATTTGCATACATGCTGTCTGGATGTGTAATCATAAGGGAAATTAACCCTGGATAACCCCATGCGGCAGCACGTTTACAGATTTTGCTGCAGAGAAAACAACTCCAGGAATAAAATTGGGGATGTTCAGACCATCAGAAATCAAGTGAGTCACACACATGATAGGTCTGAAGGATGGGAAAATCTCTTTATGAGAACAGGCCATTAAACATTACAATCGAGCATAAAATTGCTCTGCCACAGTATTTTGTTTTATTTGCGTTGTTAAATTTCTTCTTCTAACAATAATGGATAGTTTATAGCACTAATGATTTATACAAAAGGAGCTGCGCAAATGAATCCCAAACGGGCAGCTTCTTTCCTAAGTATTGTAGACTCAGTTTCCTTCAGCGTGATCGCAAATCAGTGACTCACACAGATTTCGCATCTGCCTCGGGATACAGTGGCGCAGCTTCTAATGAGGTTTCATGATGGATTAAGGTCCTATGGTGCAAGAGAGGTGTAAAAACTTAAGCAAATTAAAAAAAGCATACTGCATATCCACCAATTTCCATGGTGCAATAACCATAGATGCTTTGCCATTAACAACTGTTACCACTGAAACCTGTATGACTGTTTTACTAAGTGCATTACTTCTGGCTTAAATGAAAATACATTGTTTGTATACAGTTCATTTATGTCCATGCACCCAGACACATTTTTCGCTAGTAAATCAATATAATTGATCTGGAGAAGGGGTCACAGTTTAAGAGTATTCAAATTGGTCTGCAAAACACGTTCACTTCACTTGCAATGCACCCCAAAAGAGGATGGGGACTGAGATTTTTAGCATGCACAATGATTGGGATTTGCTATGGCTTATCGCCCACCTTATGATATAACTGAGTGTCTTATTCCCAACCACCAGCACCCCAAAACTGTTAGTCAAGTCCCTTCAAATCAGAAGAGGAATATAAAACAACATTGGGATAGACTTAGATCCTATCTTTACAGCATTTCTTTGACCTCTGAGTCAACACGCAGATATTTGTGAACTCTCTCAATTCCAGCAGCTTTCAAGAAGCCACCCAGTTTGCAGTACAGTCTTGAGAACTGACAACACTTGGAGTAAGAACCAGATCCAGTCAAGTCTTCTCAGGCCAGCAAAAGTGAGAACAACTGCGGGTATTATCTATTCAGCTCATGGGGAAGCATCAGGAAGCTCCTCATAGCGCACTTCTCTTCTGACTAATGGCCTGAGCAAGTGCAGACGGTAATCCTCACATAGGAGATGTGAGGCCGGAGACGGAGAGAAAGTCCACAGAGAATCCCGCGGTCTCGGGATGCTTCCTGCAGGTTTTCCATAACCACTTGGCAGCAGCCACAAATGTGAAGTGGAAGGATACTGGGAAGTATCCGCGTGTGATCGCTGCTCTCGGTTGTGTGTTTTAACGTGCCATCACAGGCGTTCCTCAGCAAACAGCAGCGCTTCCCAACACAACATCTCAGAGAAAAGGGGGAATGAGGAGAGTGAGCTCCACGCCTGGTGGGAATCGCGTTCCTCACTGCTGCCTCTGAGCAGTACACCTTTGGGTAAACACCCAGCGAAATGACAACCGGGCGGCAGAAGCTACCAGGCTATTTTTACCGAAGCAGAGTGTTTCATTTTGTGTAAAGGCAATAAAAATTCATAAGATTCATGCTCTGCGTTTAAAGAGAAAAGCTTGGTAATACAGCATGCAGACCACATGGTTTTTAACATTACCATGAATGGTCCACATTCTTCAGCCTTCTGACATGTTCGCGGGGATGGTGTTTACACTGACTCGTTCATAGTACATCATAGCACATTTTAATGATTCAGTTCAGCTCCGACAAAAGGAAACATCTGCCATAATTTCTTCTTTCGTGAACTTTATCACGATTAAAAATCTGACGTTTCACCAGCCTGCGTGCCAAGCGAAAAGCACGCCAAGTTCGGCACTTCCCAATACATACAAATGCGTGCAGCATGAACAGCTAGTACCAACAGCACTAAGCCGTCACTGACTTGTCAGTTCCCACCACAAAAGAGAAAAAAGATCACAGTTTGTGGGCAATAATTTCATAATCTTGATCTGGTTTCCATATGACACAGTACAAGAGAGAGAAAGCAAAAAAAAAAAATAGAGAGAGAGAGAGAGAGAGAGAATGCTTCACAGCTCTGTGTGATGACAGCATTGGATTTCTATGTCTTGCCCTATTGCAGCCAGAAAAATATTAAAGCAGCATGTCAAAACTGGTGTAGCTTCTAAAAAAACCGATTTCCTAACATCACTTGATGGACAGCACCCTAGCAACGTGATAGGAAGCTGGAATCCACATCTCCTTCACACAAAATGAAGCCGGTCCCACCCAGGGCCGTGACAGTAGCCCGTTTTCGGAGGAGTCAGCGGCATCTCGCGCCTCGGCGCCTGTGCCCTGCCCCTCTCTGCGCCCGTGCAGCACTGCCACTGAGCACGACCTCACCGAGTCCAGCCACCACACGCCGTCTTGACGCCGGTGCCGTGTGAAATTTGGGCTGCTCGGCCACTTCCGACGACGACACGGAAGCTCCTGAATCACAAAGGTGCGTTGTCCGTGCCTGTCCAGCAGCAAACGGGCAGGTGCCCTTCGCCAATGAGAAAAAGGCAGGCCCCAGACAGCTGCAATGGTGTTTTTCTGTGTGCGACAGCAAAAAGCAGAATTTGCTTGAAATCTCATCAGACACACTGGGAGCTGACAGCTAATGCATCTTACAGTCGGTTGGCTGGTATTTTTGGACGGCAGGCTGCGTTTCAAACTACTTCATCGCATGCTCCCACTCGGTACGGCCGTACATCTGACACTGCAGTGATTCACCAGCAGCCTTTTGGTGTAGTCCACTGACAGGATACTGTTACACCCCCTTTGGGTGGGACACAACCTTCTGTATGAATTTCTTTGTTGAGCAAAATACCTGTTTTCAGGGTCACAGAAAAAATGCAATGTGTTGCGTAAGATCGTGCATCCACACGCACGCACAGACAGTGGCAAAGGAGTACGAAGCACGTTGACCCGTGCTTACGTCCACCCATGACCCGACGGGGGCTGCAAAAGGACTAATGCTTCGTGTTTGACAAGATTGTATTTTTTTAGTTAAAAACCAAAGCACGGCTTTCACGTGTGATGCCCTGCCACCAAGACCCGCGTCGCGCGTTTGTGCAACAATCTGCAGGCAGCCTTGGCTGCTCACCCATTAGCTGGGGAATGAGGGGCAGCTTTACCCGCCGGGAGACAGGCTATTTTTACCACACTTAGGATGTGCTGTCACAACAGCAAATCCCAGTTGCAGATTTAGCAAAAGCACTAAGGGGATTTGTCCGGGATTTCAGGACGCCCGGCATCCTCATCTGCATAATAGCTCCGAGCAGGCTTTTGGCCATTCACAAGTCCCAGACAGACGACCGGGGAGGCTGTGTGGTGCTTCATGAGCACGGTGTACACCTGGCGTGTGCGGGATCTGGGACGTGTCCGGGATCTGAAGCACGCTCTGGCCACCTGCACGCAGCGTCTCGTCCTCCCTGCACACCAGACTTAACTGAACACCTGCTTGTATAGGTCATAAATATTACGATAGGTGCACACCCCCGCGCCCGCCTGCATTGCCTGAGCACACCAGACCTCGAGGACGACACGTGCAAACTTGCTGTGGCAAAGACCCAGCCACGCCGCTCCTTCCCTCGGGCAGGGCAGCTGGTACCTCCCCATACGTCCTGTGCCACGGAAGCTGTGGCACTTTCTCACTCTGGGCAGTATCTTCTGGGCCTAAAGCAGAGAGTTATCCCTGCTTCTGGGTGAGCAGCTCAGCGTGAGGAGTTGTCCCCGTGCAGCACACAACATCCCAGAAGGTGCTGAGCCTCCGTCACCCACAGGTGAGCAGCTTCTCAACCAGGATTTCACCCATGTACCTGTTTTGAAATCAGACCTGGGAGATTAAATAAAGAAATGGAAATGTGCCTCCTGATCAGAAGAGCAAAGAACAAGATTTTAGCACAATGACGTTAACGTCCTCTGTTTGACATATTGGTGCACGCTCAAGAGAAACCACGTCCTGAAGCATCAGTACGGCACAGGAGCCAATTCTCCTGTTGATGTGGTCTCGACCAAACGTGGCGCAAACTTGTAATTATCCACGCCACAAAGTTCACACTACACAGCAAGAGCTCCCTGGTCCACCTCTGTTCTGGGGGACCTGCTCCCCTCGCTGCCATCGGGTCACAAAATGTCCTTGCAGGAGAAAGCCCAGAGCGTCCCCGCTGGCTGGTAGGTGAAGGTGGAGAGCTGTTGCCATCCAATGCTGAGCAAGCACAGCAAGGCTGAGCTGCTGCTGGTGCCTCAGCGGCCAGATTTCCCGACTTGGAAACTGCATGTCATTGTATTAGCGCAGTTTTGCTAAATTAATTAGAAAAGGCACACCCATTACAGCGCTCATCCTGTGTTTTTTTTTTTTTTAAGCCACATCAAATACCTTCACCTTGCTGTCGATATGTGTAGTTTCTGTTTTACACACAGAAGACGGTGAGAAGGGAATTGCTCCAGCCAAGACCGTGCATATGAGGAGCATGAATCTGTCACTCAGCCCAAACTGGCTCTCAGCCTGGATCTATCCTTGTTTGGGCAGACTGCTTAGACATTTTGAATGCAAAAGGGCTGGGGCATTTTTCCTTTGTGTCCTCTCATATTTCCTGCTCTCAGAGCACAGACTGTAACTTTTTGTTCATTGTAGGTGTCTTCCTCAAAGCCAACTTCAGCCTGAATACCTCCAAAAAATTCGGGAAGGTGTTTTGCTTTGTTTTATTTTTCACTTTTAGAGTCAAGAGTTGTGGTTCCAAGTGTTAAATCTCAGAACTTTGAGGGTCTGTTTTCTGCTTTAAAAAAAAAAGTTCTTTTTTTTTAAGCGTGACTTTACATCACGTAAAGAACTATCCTTCCCAGTTTCCAAAATGTTCATATTTTACCTTTTCTGCTGTATTTCTTCAGTTAATACTTTATACTTCTGCCTATAACGAAGTGGTTTTAGTTTCTCTATTGCTTACACGTTTTGCCATTTCTAACACGACAGTACTGTAACCCATTTGTTTTCTCAGTGCATCTTTCAGCATCACTTGTACTTCACAGTGCAGATGTCTAATGCAGATCAAGGCAGGCACTGCAGTATATTCTGTTTCAAAAGATATCCCCACCTCCTCATTTGTTTTGCAACATGGCTATCAAAGCATTAAGTAAATAACATAATAGTTAGCATATATCCATTGTTTTACATATTCAGAATGGTTTAGTGACGTTACTTAATTTCTTCAAATGCTACCCCTGCGAAGTAGATAGAGAGGCAATCATTTTATATGGAAGGAAACCGAACAGCAGCTACATAGCAAGTCAATGGCTAAACTGAATAATCCAATTGACAGCCCTTACTCGATTTCCAGAGACAGTATTAATCCCATTTATAAGGAAGAAACAAACAAACAAAAAAAGCGCAGACCACCTTCTGCAAACAACCAAAACACAGACTGAACTTTAATCACTTCTTTTTCTCCATGAGCCTCGTTGCTTGATCCAAAGCCCAGGTTCTCTCCCCTAACAGTCACACACCCACACGGCTCACTGGTCAATGCAATCTTCAAAGTTTCCCATCTTGAACAATTTATTTTCAGGAACAAAGCCTGGAAAAGGTCCAAAAACCCAGTGTGGGTTGGCAGCGGCTCAGGATGCTGTCTAGGTGCGTCTGGCTTGCCCAACTAACAACTCTTTCCACTTCCTCCATTCCTCAGAGCGCATTTCTATTTTGCTGTACTGCAGGCAAGCCAGGCATTAATTTCTATTCCTTCATTTCTAAAAAGGCTACCAGTTTCTCCCACCAGATCCCCAGCTTTATGGGCTGTCAGACATTCAGATTTTTAGCTGGTGGCTGAGAATCCCATAGCAAACGTACAGTTTAGGATTTATGGCTGGGAAAACAATTTCCCAAAATATCTGCGTGAATGTAAGGCAGAGCTACACCACATTATAATGGTGAGTATTCGTGCTCAAAATGGAAGTGCTAAACTTCAAGCATGACTCCGTGCCTGAGACGATCCAAAAAACTTCCAAGCAGCAGGGCTCGCTCACTGCTGTGCAGGCAGAGCAGCCGTCTCCTTCCCTCTCCTCTTCCCCCTCCAGGTAGCACCACCACAATACGGATTTGTCGTTCAGCCCTGCTTTTTAAAACAAATTCCACTCGATGCTGCCATTGGGACAGTTTCCCAGCTGCTGCCCTCCAGTTGTTAAATCCTGAAATGGGTCCCTCTGAAGATTATTACACTGATTTTTCATGTGCCGAAACACAGAGGGAAATAAACATTAAAGTGAACCTAGCAGTATTGTTCAAACAGTAAGAAATCCTCCCCTTCCCTCCTCCTCCTGCTTAAAACTGCAAAAATTAAATCCATAAGGGCATTTATAGAGAACGTCTTATTTAGGGAACAAAACAAAAGTGACTGACACAGTTATTTGTCATTGCTGGTAAATACATTTGCGCAGCTTACAATGTTTACCCTGGAGTACCGGCGGAAGATCCATTCGTGATGCATTAGAAACGAGCCTCAATGACAAACTTCAGCTCTCCGCTCTAGCAAAGCTGATGTATTGACTAGACAGGTAGATATTAGGTACTCTGACTGTCTGGATGCTATGGAAATCACGCTGCACGCATCTGACCATTGTCAATGGCAGAAGACAAGTACCAGCCTCATTCTTATTCTAGCCAGGAAAAAGGCCTCGTCTGCATTAGCCTTTTTACTGAAAGGCTGCCATATTTGTCAGTTCAGACGCATGTAAGATAAGCTCCTTCCCCGTTATCTAATATTTCACCAGGCAGTGGAAACGAAGGATAAGCAGAACCTAATAGTCTATGTGGGCAGGAGATCTTGAATGCTGTCAAGCTCAGCACAAGGCTTGGATGCCCGAGACAAGGGGAAGTTTACAGCAGAAGCTAATCACTTCATTTCGAAGAAAAAAGAAAAAAAAGAAAAGAAAAAAACCCACAAAAAACTCACAGGGATTTGGAGAAACCGTTATGACTTATCCTGACGATGCAGCAAGCCAGAAGACAAATGTAAAACCCTTAGTGCGGCATTACGCTCGGTGCTGCTCCCTCCCCGTAATGTAGGTACCACTGGGCTAAAATTGCAGTCCAGTCAAAGAGGATTGAAGGCGGGGGGGGGGGGGGGGCTGTAAAACCGCTGCCTTCCCTGAGCGGCTGCAGGAAACAGACGGGCAGGCAGGGAGGAGCAAAATGAAAAACCAAATTCTACCTTCGTGGCGTGTTTTGGCACAGCAGCCACCAGGGAAGTCAAAAGCACGGTCACAGCCTGGCTTACATGAGCGCTCCCCCTCCCCAGCTACACAGGCTTTTGTGCTGCTCGACGCGGACACCACGGTGCTAAGGGGTTCTGGACAAAATCAAGACAGCCCGTCTCCAAGCTCACAGAGTAAGCACGATTTAACAGCGTGTCTGCTTAGCAGATACACCATCTCAAACAGTAGCGACTGTACAGCGGCACTACTCAATTTTAATACCCTCACACTCGATTTTAATACCCTCATGCGAGAACCAAAACATATTTCCACAGAAGTGCAACCCCCCCGTAAGCTTCTAACATCGGGACGCCCAAAATGGCCCAGAAAGGGTAAATTCAGCAGCGTAAACGGACTCCTGGTGTAAAGTCTGCGCTTATAACACCTCACGTGCCACCTACCACAGCTCTGTCCCTCCTGACCAGCCGTGGCCGCTGCCAGCCATGCCCAGTGTGTGGGCCC
This sequence comes from Anser brachyrhynchus, assembly GCF_964034855.1. Lineage (NCBI taxonomy): Eukaryota > Metazoa > Chordata > Aves > Anseriformes > Anatidae > Anser > Anser brachyrhynchus. The sequence continues at coordinate 105,424,146 of NC_137695.1, forward strand.
ACAGTGTCCCCGTCCCGTGGCAAGGTGACACGCGGACGGTCACAGGAGGCCTGTCCTCAGCCAGCCACGTGCTCCCGGGCGTCAGCACTCGCTGTGCCCGCAGCAGAGCCCAGCTGGGGAACACGTGTGAGGCACATGAGCCCTCACGGAAAACAAAGCCTCGCCTGTGTATATTTTTAGGCCTGGCAACCTCGAGGGTTGTTCGAGGCCGCCTTTATCTTGGTGACAGCGTACATCGTAGGGACCGACCCGGCCTCCACGTACAGCTGCCTTCACGGGGGCTGGCAGGAGGCCGTGCCGGGCAATGCCTCCCCAACCTGCGGGCACACGGGGGACAGGGCACAAGGTACCTCGTGCTTCACCTCCCCACCAGCCGCTGCACGGCGTGCTAAATCACACCCCTCCTTGGGGCTGTGGAGAATTTCTCTTGACCTTTCTCACATGAACCTTGTTTGTTTGTTTTTTAAATCATGCAGGGAATTAGGAGGTAGCAGAAACCACTGAATTTAAAATGATCTGTTTCATGTTGCTGGGAAAGAAAAGGGAACAGGAAGCAGCCAGGAACTGGTGCCATGTATGGTCTTGTAGTTGGCCCACAGAATCATAGAAGATCCCGAGTTGGAAGGGACCCACAAGGATCATAGAATCGTTCAGGTTGGAAAAGACCTGTAAGATCATCTAGTCCAGCCTTTAACCTAGTACTGACAAGTCCACCACTAAACCATGCTACTAAGTTCTACATCTACATGTTTCTTGAAGACTTCCAGGGATGGTGACTCAACCACTTCCCTCGAAAGCCTATTGCAATGCCACATGACCCTTTCAGTGATGAAATTTCTCGTAATATCCAACCTAAACCTCCCCTGGTGCAACTTGAGGCCATTTCCCTTCATCTTATCACTTGGTGCTTGGGAGAAGAACCCAATCCCCTCCTCGCTATAGCCTCCTTTAAGGACCATTGAGTCCACCTCCTGGCTGCACACAGGACCACCCAAAAATCAGACCGTGTGTCTGAGAGCATTGTCCAAACTCTTCATCAACTCCGGCAGGCCCAGTGCCATGACCACTGCCCTGGGGAGCCTGTCCCAGTGCCCGACCACCCTCTGGGTGCAGACCCTTTCCCTAACCCCCAGCCTGACCCTCCCCTGTCCCAGCCCCATGCCGTTCCCTCGGGTCCTGTCGCTGTCCCCAGAGAGCAGAGCTCAGCGCCTGCCCCTCCGCTCCCCTCGTGAGGGAGCTGCAGGCCGCCATGAGGCCTCCCCTCGGCCTGCTCTGCTCTGGGCTGAGCAAACCAAGGGACCTCAGCCACTCCTCATACATCTTGCCCTCCAGACCTACCTGGAGCTGGACCCTGGCCCATCTCCATTTCTCTTTATAAACCAGTCAAACTGTGTTCAACTGGACATGAGTCCAGCTGAGTTGCTCCTCACACAGAAAGATGTCATACAGGAACTGCCCTGAGCTATAGACAGGGTCATCCCAGCAGCCTCAGTGTACTGGGAGGTGTTGTGGTGGGTAGCTGGATCACCACGTCCCCACTGACCACTGAGGGCAAGCTGCTCACCCCCTGGACACCTCAGCCAAAGGCAGGTCCCAGCACCCAGGCACAGGTCCTCTACACATCACAGCTGTGACCGAGGAGCACGGGGCAGCAGGGCTACGATGGCCATCCTCTCCACCCTGGGCATGGAGCAGAGCAGCGCTTGTGCTTAAGGAGCATTGATGCCAGAAATGCAAAAACGAGAGAAAGGCTATGGCAGCTTTTCAAAACGTTTTAGTTTCACTGTTCATTTCATAAAATGCAGAAGAGTTTTACCTAAAAACTGGGAAAAAAAATACAAACTGAAGGTCTGCCTTTACCCTTTATAGGCTTCCATCTCTGTCAGTGATTTTCAAACAAAACCATGGAGAATGTGTTCAGTTATCTGTTGCAACATCACCACTGGATCCCAGCTGCAGGGGCAATGCACCCTCATGTGCATCTGTGGTAGGAGTGAATGAAAAGTTTCTGGAGAAAAGTGCATTTCACATAGCCATACACCACGA